>NC_067247.2:302000-604000 GCF_019359855.2 Lolium perenne
TACCTTTTCATTGTCATGTTTTAAACTTGTTTAAATCTTGGTCGAACCTAGGATTTGACCAAGATTCAAATGGGCATAAAATTTCAGAAAAAAATCAAAAGAATGAAAAACCAAAGCACATAGCCTTCTTATGTCATATAGTAAGCATTCAAATTGATAAACATGGTCTAGACATATTCAAACCAGAAAAATCATGTATCTACCCCTAACCCTAAACTCTGTCTTATGAAGTCAAGCATGAACAGAAGTACGGTGGTTTTGGGTTTCAAACATGGTAAATTCAAGAACCTCCCAAAAGCTTCATTTTAGAGTTACTAAGAGAAAGATCCAGACTTAATTACCTTATCATTTTCACATGTTAAACTTGTTTAAATCTTGCTCAACAAACCTAGGATTTTACCAAGATTCTCAAATGGGCATAAAAATCAAAAAATGAAATACCAATGCACATAGTCCTCTTATGTCATATAGTAAGCATTCAAGTTGATAAACAAGGTCTAGACATATTCAAACAAGACAAATCATGTATCTACCCCCTATCGACCCTAAACTTCGTCTTATGAAGTCAAGCATGAAGAGAAGTGGTTTTGGGTTTCAAACATGGAAATTTCAAAAACCTCCCAAAATTCAGCTTCATTTTAGAGCGACTAAGAAGGATCGATGCTTAACTTTTCATTTCCATGTTTTAAACTTGTTTAAATCGACCAAGATTCAAATGGGCATAAAATAAAAAAACCGAAAAATGAAAAACCAAAGCGCACATAGTCTTCTTATATGTCATATAGTAAGCATTAAAGTTGATAAACAAGGTCTAGACATATTCAAACTAGCTAGACAAATCATGTATCTACCCCCTAAACCCTAAACTCTGTCTTATGACGAAGTCAAGCATGAAGATAAGTGGTTTTAGGTTTCAAACATGGAAATTTCAAAAACCTCCCAAAAACTTCATTTTAGGGTGACTAATTAAGAAGGATACATGCTTCCCTTTTCATTTTCATGTTCTATATATACTTGTTTAAATATTGGTCAAACCTAGGATTTGACCAAGATTCAAATGTGCATCAAAATTCCAAAAAATATCAGAAAAATGAAAAACCAAAGCACATAGTTTTCTTATGTCATATAGTAGCATTAAAGTTGATAAACAAGGTCTAGACATATTCAAACAAGAAAAATCATGTATCTACTCCCTAACCCTAAACTTTGTCTTATGTAGTCAAGCATGAAGAGAAGTGGTTTTGGGTTTCAAATATGGAAATTTCAAAAACCTACCAAAAGCTTCATTTTAGAGTGACTAAGAAGGATCAATGCTTACCTTTTCATTTTCATATTTTAAACTTGTTTAAATCATTGTCAAACCAGGATTTGACCAAGATTTAAATGGGCATAAAATTAAAAAAATCAGAAAAATGAAAAACAAAAGCGCATAGTCTTCTTATGTCACATATATATAGTAAGCATTCAAAAGTTGACAAACAACGTCTATACATATTCAAATAAGACAAATCATGTATCTACCCCTAACCCTAAACTCTGTCTTATGAAGTCAAGCATGAAGAGAAGTGGTTTTTGGTTTCAAACATGGAAATTTCAAAAACCTCACAAAAGCTTCATTTTAGAGTGACTAAGAAGGATCCAGGCTTACCTTTTCATTTTCATGTTTTAAACTTGTTTAAATCTTGGTCAAACCTAGGATTTGACCAATATTAAAATGGGCATAAAATAAAAAAATAAAAAAAACCAAAGCACATAGTCTTCTTATGTCATATAGTAAGCATTCAAGTTCATAAACAAGGTCTAAACATATTCAAACCAGACAAATCATGTATCTACCCCCTATCGACCCTAAACTTCGTCTTATGAAGTCAAGCATGAAGAGAAGTGGTTTTGGGTTTCAAACATGGAAATTTCAAAAACCTACCAAAAGCTTCATTTTAGAGCGAGTAAGAAGGATCGATGCTTATCTTTTCATTTTCATGTTTTAAACTTATTTAAATCTTGGTCAAACCTAGGATTTGACCAAGATTCAAATGGGCATAAAAATTCAGACAAAAATCTAAAGAATGAAAAACCAAAGCACGTACATAGCCTTCTTAATTATGTCATATAGTAAACATTCAAGTTGATAAACAAGGTCTAGACATATTCAAACCAGAAAAATCGTGTATCTACCCCTAACCCTAATTAAACTCTGTCTTATGAAGTCAAGCATGAAGAAAAGTGGTTTTGAGTTTCAAGCATGCATGGAAATTTCGAGAACCTCCCAAAAGCTTCATTTTAGAGTGACTACAAATTATCCATGCTTACACCTTTTCATTTTCAAGTTTTAAACATGTTTAAAACCTGGTCAAACCTGGGATTTGACCAAGATTCAAATGGGCATAAAATTCCAAAAAATTAGATAAATGAAAAACCATAGCACATAGTCTTCTTATGTCATATAGTAAGCATTCAAGTGGATAAACAAGCTCTAGACATACTGAAACCAGACAAATCATGTATCTACCCCTATCCCTAAACTATGTCTTATGAAGTCTAGCATGAAAAGAAGTGGTTTTGGGTTTCAAACATGGAAATTTCAAAAACCTCCCAAAAGCTTCATTTTGGATTGACTAAGGAGGATCCAGGCTTACTTTTTCATTTTCATGTTTTAAACTTGTTTAAATCTAGGTCAAACCTAGGATTTGACCAAGATTGAAATGGACATAAAAAATCAACAGTTTACAACAGCACACAAAATAAACATGAAATTACATCTAAATCCCTAACTTTTACATGGAGGACCCCAGGCTGAAAGCAAGAAATGCGATCGGGTCTTGAATCTTGATGCGTCTTCTCTTGACAAAGAAGATCGCTGGGAGTTTGCGTACGTACAGCACGTCACTTGTGCTCACTGAAGTGTGGGACATGCATGACGCATGCATGGGCAACACACGTAAGTGACATGGATTCAAGGGTAGGGAAGCCAAGAGAAAAAAAGAGAATTTGGACAAAAATAACCCAATCTTGCTAGTATGTCGAAAGTTTGTTTTTCCCAATCTTTTCGACTTTGGGTTATTTCTGTCTATTTTGCCGATCGAAAAAACGAGGACAGAGACTGGAAACGGTGATGCATCTAGCTTCAGAGTACGTCGATTAAGACTTCATGAGCAACACTAGTCCGACGTAAGTACGATGTATCTGAGACAAGACAGGGACTAGACATTGCTACCCATGTCCCTCTGCGCCCCTTCAAAGAAATCATACTCCGTACTAGAATCTCGAAACGTAGGAATTAGTCTGACACGATTTCTGATTGTTTAATTCATATGATTGCAATTTTCAGAATTCATTGACAATACATTTTTATACAAAAACAAAAAATCCTTCATTGTGTAACCGTATGTTACTACTAGTATTTCTTTTGGTTTTCACACGCAATCAAATGTTATTGGATCCAAATACCGTTGTTTCTCAATCCTATATATTTGGAGATGATCATCACTCTCTAATCATACAATTTTCATATTCCCGCACTTTGAAAATCTTGCGAATAATCAAAGCAGCCAAAATGTATGGTGTGTATTGTATATGTTTATGCCATGCTTAGTTTCATCGAATATTGTTTGGTTGCATCGCGGGGAAACCGCGTGAATTTAGATTAATTGTTGCATGTTTGTTTGTGGTGTGACCAATCGCTTTTGCAACGAAACAACCCCCACCATGTACGCATTGTTTGGGTCGCATGCATGATGTGTACAAAATGTTAAAATAGAAATAATGTAGGAATTGAATATGATTGCATGTTGAATTAATCCTATATGAGAGAAATCACACAAATTTGAATTGCATGTTCTTTGGTTGTAGTGCTACACAAAAAACACGTGAATTAGTATGAATTATCATGTATTCAAGAATCAAAGGAGCCACTGAGATTTGAATCCCACAAAATTTCTATGAATTTTCTTCGAACCAAACAAGCCCAACAAGATTCCAAAGGAATATAATACAACGAACATACAACTTCCGTTGTTGGAATATTTCCTTAGGACATCAATCCAATAGAAACTATATGATCCACTTTCAGCGACAATCTGGTCGGTGTAGGCTCGAGGAGGCCAATTGTATATATATGTTTGGACCCGGTTGGTTGAGTGATCATGCTCGTGACATCCACTGAAAGGTAAAATTCGGGCAAGGCCGGCGTGACGCCACAATACTTTTGAAATATTCAAAAGCGCGAAATATTTGTGAAATTTTAATAATAGCTACTACTTATGTGAATTTTTTCGTTCATACGCTTATTGGGGGGTAGGCTAACCCTAATGGCCTCCTCAAGATCCCTACCTCTACCAAGGTTTCCCGAGTTCATCCACCTCGACGGGTTCCTTGCCACTTTCGACCATGTTGTGGGCATCATTTCGGGTTCCCGTACCACGGCCGATCCTTTTCGGGAGTCCCGAACCCGATGCCATAATATTTGTTTGAAAAAATTCAAGACCGCACAATATTTGTTGAAATAAATGAATAAGCATTTTTAAATAGCTAAATAAAAGAAGTATGAATTTTGAAAAATTTATTTTTTCTAAAACATTAATTGGAGCATTGACATGTTGAACCCACTTGTCGATTTTGCTATCAACATGACTAACTAGCTGATTAGATAACCAAGTGGTGAAATTTGCAACATATTAGACCACCACATGGTGGAAACTGCAAAAAATGTCCAAGTGGTGGTTTGTGCAACATATAGAGCAAAGACAAGATATGGTAGTACAAGATGAATGTGACCTTGCCGTGGGCCCGTGGTAATATATCATGATGATGGCAAAGGATCTTTTCTCTGCTGAAACTGTCCCGGAGCTGATTTGATGAGACAAAATACAGCTCCACGGCGTGCAAGGACGATATCTGATACATTAGCTTCTTCTCGGGTCACACGCCTTCACGACAGTGCGATAGTGCAGCAGAGACCAGAGAGAGAAGGCACGCCCGTAGTACTCGTATTATTGATTTCAATTCAAATTGTTTTTTTTTGCCTGCTTCTCCATCTTCTTCATCTCCATCTTCTCTGGCGACCCCGCCTACACCAGCAGCCCCTGCACCACCGCCGCCATGCCTTTTTCGGATCATCTCGAGCCACCTGTTTGATGGTACTAGTAGGAGTTGTGGACTTTTATCCATATCGCTCTACCACCGCCGCTCGCACTTGTCCTCCAATACCTCATACCCAAACGCCGCCGTCCCACTCCCACACCCCCACACCCACTTGACCGCATCCTTCCAATGGCGAGATCGATCAATGAGAGTGGCAGTTCTTGGGTGTTTCCTGATGGCCCCCTTGAAGAAATCGCATCCCGATGCGATGTCATCACCGCCGCGAGCCTCGTCGGTTCATGCAAGTTTTATCATGATTCAGCAACACAAAGTGTAGCTCTGCCTGCATCTCAACCGTTTGGCATGCCCTGTGTTCTTCATACTCACCAAACTGAGGTACCGCCCGCGCACAATCCCTTCTCCCGCGTCCACAAGTTCAAGCAGCAGGGTGCGCAGAAGGACAAGCAGCATGATGCAAAAGATCGCAAGGGTACCTTGTGCCAACTGACACCGCTGGACAGGATCTCTTCCGATGCCGTGATTCCAGATGGTGGTACGGGCATGTGGGCAGGCGCGAATGGAGATTGGATCGCCCTTCTTGGCTTCCCCTGGAATTGGGAGCTTGTCAATGTGTACACTGGTCGCCGGATTCCTCTACCACCAATAAGTGAGTTTAAATCCACCGGATAAACTTGTGTTCGAGTCTAATGATCAACATCTTCAACTGCTGAAGATAGCTATTTGCCGAGTTCCAACAGCTGCTTCAAATTATACTAGTTTCTCTGTTCTTGCCATCTTCAACGCGGCAATTGCAGTCCTTCACTGTGCTTCTAGCAGATGGACAGTTCTTGACAACCAGTTCTTAGCGTACGGCTACTCCGATGCAATCATCCACAAGGGTATTGTATTTGATGTAACTCAGACAGGCGAAGTTTATGCATGGAATCAACTTTCTTGGGGTAATTTTTCTCATCTCATATGATGTGTTTTCGCTATTACCTGCTAGTTTCAGATTTAGCTTTAGCCTTTTTCTTTTTGTTGTGCAGTTTTCGTGTCATACCTGTACCTTTCCCCCTCTATATTCAATCAAAATCAGCAGCGATATGCCTTTGAGTCAAAATAAAGTACTCCCTCCGATCCAAATCAAATTGACTCAGCTTTGTCTAGCCAGTGCATCTAGCTAGACAAACTTGAGTCAATTAATTTGTGCATATCTAGCTAGACATATCCAGTTGAGTCAATTAATTTGGATCGGAGGCAGTATTTTAGCTACATCATTATTCATGCATGTAATAAACTAATCAAGTTTTGCTGAACTGACTTCAAGCTGTGCTTTCCTTTGCAAGGTCCTTTGTTGATCAGCACGGCACCTATTCCGCCAGAACCTGATGAACAAGGTCGGTACAATCTTGGCTCCTGGTGGTTAGCACGATCTCCTGATGGTTCTAGACTTTTTCTGGTCCATACCTGGGGCGTTACTGACGGGCGGGATTATACTGGACTGGTTCGGATTTTACCTGCTGCTGCTACCTCTGAGGGTCATCATGGTCGCACTATTCGCGGGTATGGTAAGGGTTTACTTGGCTGCGAGGTGTACAGCATGGACACCAGTCAGTTGATGCCACCGAGGCCATGGAGGAGGATTATTTCCCTTGGATCATATTCTCTCTTCCTTGGAGTGAACTATCCGATTATCATTCTAGTAGAAGACGGGGCAGAACATGACCGTCCAAATATGGCGAGAAGCAACTCTGTTTACACATCGCACCATGCAGTAGGCCTTGCATATCCTCCTTCTCCAGAAATTTGCCGCTTCAGTTTGAATTACGAAGGCTGTCTTGTTGGTTTCCAAACCAACATTAGATGGACATGGCGGCAGGTTCCGTTGTGGCTCATCCCAAGCTTCGCCAACTCCCGGCAATGGAACCTGCCTTCGCGTCACAGGTCCAGAAAGAAGGGCTGATGTACTTTATGTAATACTCGTGTTGTAATGCAAGATTTGTATCTGTTGAACTATTTCATTTGCATGTTTATCTCTACCTAGGCTACTCCCTTTCCGTAGTTGTGTTGTACTATCTATTGAACTATTTCCTTTGCCTGTTATCTCTACCTATGCTACTCCTCCATAGTTATTAAATTGATGTAATGCTCCTACAATGCAGGCTACACTGGGCGTGTGGCCTGTAATGTTATCAAACACCTTTTGTACTCGTTCTAGTAAGCATTTCACACTATAGCTCACATAATTAAAGTACTCCTACAACGTATTAGTTGAAAGATATCTCTCATAAGTAAGTACCCCTCTTTGAGCTTATGCGAAACATAAATGACTATTTTAGAAATATATACTCTCGACACAAGATTATATTAAAAACAATGGTACATAGTTCTATTAGAAAAAGAAAGTGTGAATAGTAGAATGATGGAGAAGTGTTTTTTGAGGTCTCAGGCATAGCTAGTGTTCATGGTGCAAAAGCACTTAGACTAGTCACAATGGGAAGTATCGTAGACTGATACTAGTCTATGATACAACACCTTCAATGCATAGTATCATGAATTAGTATCATGCAATGTTGCGAAAAACCAATTATTCATTTCTTTCCAAATAGACTAGCTTTGCGAGGATGACAAAACATTTCTTTATTGCCCTCTCGTATGAATCACCTCCATACATCACCTCTCATACCGATTGAAAGCCATGCCAAATCGTTGGTTCAAGACCATGAATACCAAGCCAATTTTGTTAGCTAGTTGGACCACCCTCGGATTGAGAACCAACGGTTGAAAGAAAGGTGGGCGCCAACTCATATTTTTTTCTCGAGAGTCCGACACTTGATGTTGATTGCAAAGTTCACAAAGACCAAAATTTTGACATCCTCTTTGTGCAAGTCTTGCCACCATCCAAACTCGGTTTTGAAGTACCAACCAAGAAAAAAAAAGCTTGCACTTTGGAGGACCCCATGGACCATGAAAATTTTGAAAAACTTCCAGTAAATCATGCATATTTCGATTTATATTTTGGTGAAGTTTCATTCGATTTGAATCATAGGTTTGTGAGCAAATATATATTTAGTTTAAACTAGTGCTCGAGTATATAAGAATCTATTTAATCACAAGCTAGTCATCCGAATGGGATGAAATATTCATAGATTTTAAAACAAGGAATCTACATATTCTTTGGATTTTTTCAAATTTTTTTGAATAGTTTTTCTTTTTTAGCTTCGAAATAAGAGATAGTTTGGAACGTTGGATCTCAAATGGATGGTAGATGGTGGGACACAGTCACAATGTATCTTGGAAGCATCAAGTCACTGAAGCTCTGTCCGGTTTCCAAACCAAGCTAGGAAAGGCATTGAAAATGAAGTTCTGCTCTAAAACATTTCTCATTCCATTTTGGTGCTCGCGCGGTTGCATGCTGCCCACGTGTTAAGGTACGTGTCTCTGGCATGTAGAGAACTACGATTATTGGCGAAAAATATATCGAAATGGAAAGCGTAAAAAAAGCCCTCTCTGGTCAACTTTGATGTGACGAGACATCACTGCACCAAATGTCGTCGCAAATTTATAGATGGGTGGCGTGCTAGTCTACCAACAGTCAAATCGGCGCCCAGTCGCAGCAGCAGCCTAGAGTACTACCTAGTTTTTGCCCCTTGCATGTCTATCATCTTCTTCTTCACCCCGTTACAAAAAAAATAAAAAATCTTCTTCTTCACCCTCCCAGAATCACGCGCACGCGCAGGATCTCGATCCCCACCACGCCGCATCACTAGTACTACTCCGTATACCTTTCTCTCCTTACCCCGGCCGGCCGCGCGCCGCATCGTTCCTTCCATAGCACTCGCCCTTTCCTCCGAAAACCCCAAGCGCAGTTGCATCCGCCATCCACCTAAATCCATCTTCACGTGATGGATTATTCTAGGCTTTGCCGGGGCGGCGGGGACGGCCACTTGGAGGCTCTCACCGGCGACAACATCGACCTCATCGCTGCGCATCTGGACGTTACCTACACCGTCCGACTTGCTGCATGTTCCAGGGAGCTCTACGACATGATCAGCAAGGCTGAAGGTAAGATGCACCATTGGGATGAACCACACTGCCGATGCCTCCGCACCTTATTGGTTCGGTGAACACGGGACCTGGCGACGGCATCTCGTCTGCATGATACCATGTACGACCTGGTGCCCCTCGACCATCCTCGCCGTTACGTCGCCACTGCCGTTCATGCACGACAGAAAATGGCTTGGCGCGAACGGCGACTGGATCGCCGCCGCCGATCATCATGAGTGGTGCCTCGTGAACGTCTACACCGAGCGACATATCCCCCTTCCATCCCTACCTGATTCGAAGATTCATCATAGTATTGTTTCATATCGACCTGCATACTCTTTTAACTGGGGTCCAGCAATTAATTTGTTGAAGATTGTAATCTTCCAAGTGCCCACAAAAGGTGGGAGGTACGCAGATTACAAGCTCATCGCCTTGTTCGACAAAACGATTTTCTACCTTGAAGGGGGTGGTGACTGGAGAATGCTGGAGGCCCTTACACCTACACCTGATTATCCAAATTACTGTGATGCCATTGAACTCCGTGGCCACGTTTTTGCGGTGGGACGAAACCGACGGCTCCACGTACTTACGGGACACCGCAAATGGTATTTTTCAGTCCTTATGTTGCATTGCATGATACACTGCCTTAACCAATGAAGTTATTCATGAACTACCTTGTTTATATTTTACCTTTCTTATATGACTTAATGATCACCCCCCTTTTGCTGAATATGAATGAATCGTTGCTTGCAATGAATTAGTAGTACTAATTAGTCACCAACAAACATAGTATGCTCAGTATGTGATTGCATTCCTGAATTAGTAACTCTACGCCACAGCAGAATATGGGTGTAATTAACCAGTATCTCAAAAGATAACGTGGCACTATGAAGGCACCCTTTTTGATAACCTTTTACACCCATTGTTTCATATATAACTAATTGATTTTGCCTCCAAAAGGAGGACGAGAGACCCGCCATACGCATCGAGAGAGATGCATAAGGACTTTCATAAGTATATGACTTAACGATCACATCCTTTATCTGAATATGAATGTACCGTTGCTTGCAATGAATTAGTACTAGTCAGTCATCAGCAAACATAGTATACTCGGTATGTGAATGCATTCCTGAATTAGTAACTCTATGCAAGCTGAGAATATGGATGTAATTAACAAGTATCTCAAATGTTAACGTAGAAACGAGAAAAATAGAAGAAAATCGTTTGTAATTACATGCGTAGCTTATATTTTCTAGAGATCGGGAAAAAGCCTTGATTGGATGTACCTACATGCAGATCAAACGAGTTCTTTGTTTATATCGGTGAACAATCTGAGAATGGTATAATTAATTTTGTTTTTGATACATTTTTCTCCCATTTTCTTGAATAGATTTCAGTTTCCCACAATTATCTTTCATTAGTGATTGTGACGTCCCCTCATTCAAAATAACTCAGGTTATCTTTTTCCTAATTCAATGATATTTAAGTTTGAGTAAGTTTACGATTAATATCTACAACCTCATATATATATAAGATTTAGCACCTGCAGGCCTAACAAAGTTAGCTGCCTCTAGTCCCCTGTATAGTTCTTTCTTTTTGCTTTCTCGGTTTTTCGTAGCCTTGCTACAACCACTGTATGCTCTAATATATAATGATGCACGACTAGCCATGTGTTCGAGAAAAGAAAATCTAAATATCTTTTGTAATATATGAACCTATATTGATGTTTTAGATGTTGGTAGTATAATTTTCGATAAACTTGAACAGACTTAAATCAGTTTAACTTAGCACAACCATATAGCGTACCTTTTTTAGAACGCGAAAATGAGGTAAACAAATACCATGTGTACCCTTTACTATCAATAGTAGAGAAGAGATTATGAACCTTCAACTCTAAAATGCAAATTCTTCTACTGAATCGATAGGCATCTCGATACCTATTTTGCAAATGTTACCAGACTTGGGGTTAGCTACAAAGAGAATTTCTTTCTTGTCAAGCTTCATGCACTACCAACACAACCAAAAGTCCGAACTGATCGCAAGAGCGGCAATCCACTTATACAATTCAACACCCCCTCACGTGTGATGGGAGACAAGTCAACATGTGGAAAGACTCGGAGGTATAGCTCAAGAGGCATATACGTGGACTCCGAGGGGGCAACAACAATTTTAGGATAAATTGCGAAAGCCAGGACTCGAACTCGAGACCACAGCTCGACACCATGTCAAGCTTCATGGACTAGCCAACGCAACCAAAAGTCCGAACTGATGGAAAGGTCTAGGCAATCCACTTATACGATTAAACATTTCTTACCCTTCGGGTGGTCACGGAAGCTCTCTAATAGATCACTTAAGACAAAGGGAATTAACTACAGCACGGGACTTAAACTTAAGATGATATATATTTGTCAAAATTTGAATGTATCTATATGCTTTCACTTTGTCCAGATACATCTGAATTTGGACAAATCTCGGACACTTTCGGTGGGACAGAGGTAGTATATAGCGTGTATACACTAACTAGTGTCTAGTTTTGGCGAAGTTTAGACTAGTTTCGTGGGATGGATGCGGTATAAGCGATATATTGGACACTCGATTTGAACACATGAATGACCAATGTCCTTAGCTTACATAGTCGTATTTATACTTTGTGAGCATGAACGATGAACAATGCTGCTGTTTGAATATGGTTGCCGGTAACACCCTATTCGTCTCCATTTCTAATATTGCGAGAAAACCTGATGCTCCCATTTGTAATCCCGCCACCGGTGGTGGATGATCAGCGATACGCGTGGTTCCTCGCTCCATCTGCTGATGGCAAGCGATTGATGATCATCCTTACGGTAAACAAGATTGGGATTGCCAATGCCGAAGTACCTCTGACATTCCCTATGCTGCTAATGGGCTTCGGCTACGGCGGTATCCTCCTGTTGCCACCTACGTCTTTGAGCTGGATCCCTTATCTACCGCACGTGCGGGGACTTTCTTTGGAGGCGGGTTAACAGCCTCGGCGACCACTCTCTGTTCCTCGGACTCAATTACCCAATCATTGCCAACTTTGAAGAAGCGTGAATCCAAAGCTCCGATGGCACATTGGTTCCATTCATGAGGAAAAACTGCGTCTACACGACATACCGGAATATTCGTTATAATCAATACCCTAAAATTTTGCGCTGCAACCTCCGGCCAGATGAAGGTGAGACTGTGGGAGTTATCAGCCTTCCCAAGGATGGTTGGGATAGTGTCCGACAAGCGGCTATGTGGTTTAAGCCTGCTTTAAACATTGCCCGTTCGGTGTTACCTTTAAAAAATAGTGACACTTTTTTATTATGCTTGAAGTGTTGAGAAGTAGTACACTGTTTTTAGTATGTACTAGTTTGAATCAGTTTATTTGAACAACGCCTGCTTTTGTATTTCGTGTTGCCTTCATATTATAACCCATGCATGGCTGTTTTAGGATTGACTTTATTTCAGCACTATAATTACAATGTGTGTACGTCCTTTATAATATAGCCTCCTCTTGTTGATCATACTCATGAGAGGACCATTCCTATTTTTTTCGCCGCTAAAGGGTAAAGTACATCCACTGGCACGGGGGTGTGTTCGGTTCCACCCCATCCCCAAACCGAACATGCATCAACTACGAGCAAGGAAGTAGATGTGCGACCTAGGTGACTGTGCGGACCCCACATGTGAACCAAAGAAAAAAACATGTCAATACGGAACTGATGTACATACGACAACTCCTATATGATATGTGTATGTACGATTGAGCATCTGGAGGTGTGCTGCCACCTGCTTCCTCACACGAAGGGTTGGATCTTGTGTTTCGTACATGGATCGGACTGAAATTGTCGTGTGCATAGCAAGGTTCATGTCAATAAGGCTGAGTTTGGCATCTAAGTCTAGGCAACAAATACTTTTGGGTTCCAACGGCCATCTACAAGGTATTTGCTATAGGCCTACTTGCTCATTGTCGAAGCCCAATAACTACAAATGGGCCTTCTGCTCATGCAATGTTGGCCCTTTTCTAAAGAACCACGAGATCCTATGATTGGCAAAAAACAAAAACACGGAGATTCTACATAAAAGTTGTTTGTATTTATTTTGAATTATTGGGTTGCAATTTTTGAAACTGCTCATGGCCAATATGAAAATCCTTGATCGCTCCATACCCACAAAGATCACGGTATTTTCAAAAATTCATAAAGTGGATTTGAAATTTAAAACATATCCTAATAATTCCATGATTTATTCTATTAACTTGCAAGATCTTGGAGCGAAAGAGCTTGTATTAGTCTGCATGAAAATAATCTGATAAACCTGTCGTTAACAAGAAATGAAGGTTTATCGTTCGGAAAAGGATGCCATGTGGGACCCATGAGACGTGGCGTCCTCAACGTTTCAAAGAAAAAGGCAAGTAGCCCGAAATAGGGGTAAAAAATAAATCCTACAAAGGAAACATTTATAGTTCATAGAGGTGACATGTGGGACCGATACGCATTTGCATCCTCATCATTTCGAAGTCGTCGGGGATCGGAAGAAAAAGGCAAATAGCCAGAAATTAGGGTCAAAAATAAATCCAAAAAGGAAACTTTTATTCTTCATAGAGGATGACATGTGGGACCGACACTGCCAGCGGCGTCCTCATCGTTTCAAAGGCCGCAGGGGATCAAAAGAAAAAAAAGGCAAATAGCCAGAAATTAGGGGTAAAAAATAAATCCAACAAAGGAAAGGTTTGTTGTTTATAGAGGCTGACATGTGGGACCCATGAGCCAGCGGCGACCTCAATTTCAAAGGCGGCATATGATCGAAAAGAAAAAGGCAAGTTAGCAAAAATCAGGGGGTAAAAAAATCTAAGAAAAGAAACTTTATTGTACATAGAGGATGACATGCGGGTCCCATGAGCCGACACCTTACTCAACGTTTCGAGGCGGCATGAGATCAAAAGAAAAGAAGCGACCAAATATCGGGAGCAAAAAATAATCCAAGAAAAGAAAATTTTATTGTACATAGAGGATGACATATGGGTCCCACTTATACAAGCTCTTTCGCTCCAAGATCTTGCAAGTTGATTGTACATAGAGGATGACATGCGGGGCCCTTGTGTCGACAGCTTAATCAACGTTTCCAAGGCGGCGAGGGGATCAAAAGAAAAAGGAAATAGCCAAAAATAAGAGGGTGAAAAAATCCAAGAAAAGAAACTTTTATAGTATAGAGGATGACATGTGGGTCCCATGAGCCAGCGGCTTCCTCGGTGTTTCGAAGGCTGCATGAGATCGAAAGAAAAAGGCAAGTGACCAAAAATAAGAGGGTAAAAAAATCCAAGAAAAGAGACTTGATTGTACATAGAGGATGACATGCGGGTCCCATCAGTCAGCAGCTTACTCAACGTTTCCAAGGCGGCAGGGGATCAAAAGAAAATGGAAATAGCCAAATATCGAGAGGGTGAAAAAATCCAAGAAAAGAAACTTTTGTAGTACATAGAGGATGACATGCGGGTCCCATGGGCCGGCGGGTTCCTCAACGTTTTCAAGGGCGGCATGAGATCGAAAGAAAAAGGCAAGTGACCAAAAATCGGAGGGTGAAAAATAATCCAAGAAAAGAAACTTTTATTGTACATAGAGGATGACATGCTGTCCCAACGTTTCAAATGCGGCTTGAGATCAAAAGAAAATGAAAGTAGCCGAGAAATTAGGGGAAAAACTCCAAGAAAAGAAAATTGATTGTACATAGAGGATGACATGCGGGTCCCACGAGTTAGCGGCTTACTCAACGTTTCCAAGGCGGCGGGGGATCAAAAGAAAAAGGAAATAGCCAAAAATCAGAGTGAAAAAAAAACCCTAGAAAATAAACTTTTGTAGTACATAGAGGATGACATGCGGGTCCCATGAGCCGACGGGTTCCTCAACGTTTCAACTGTGGCATGAGATCGAAAGAAAAAGGCAAGTGACCAAATATCAGGAGCCAAAAATAATCCAAGAAAAGAAACTTGATTGTACATAGAGGATGACATGCGGGTCCCATTGTGCGGCAGCGGTCCCAACGTTTCAAATGCGGCTTGAGATCAAAAGAAAATGAAAGTAGCCGAGAAATTAGGGGGTCAAAAAACTCCAAGAAAGGAAAGCTTTATCGTTCATACCCGGGTGACATGTGGGACCTATGAGCCAGACTTACTAAACGTTTCAAAGGCGGCGAGGATCAAAAGAAAAAGGAAATAGCCAAAAATCGAGAGGGTGAAAAAATCCAAGAAATCAAACTTTTATTGTACATAGAGGATGACATGCGGGTCCCATTTTGCAAAGCGGTCTCAACGTTTCCGAGGCGGCACGGGACCAAAAGAAAAATGAAGTAGCCGAGAAATCAGGGGTGAAAAAATCCAAGAAAAGAAAGATTTCAATTGGGCTGCATCTGGACATCCGGGCCTTCGAACTATCCTTCGGGCCTTTTGACTCGTACAATTTCAGCCCACTCCGAACATGAAAGTTCGGATTTTTCTCAAAAAAAAACAGGAAAGTCCTATGCTTCGCCAAAACAAAAAACAAGGAGATTCAAGATATAAGTTGTAAAAATAAAGATTTAATTTATCCGTTTGCAATAGCTCGGAGCGAAATACACTGTTTATTGTCTGCAAAATAATCAAGATATCACATGTTTCTTGTACGGGAGGATGACATCAGGGACCCATGAGCCAGCAGCGTCGTCAATGTTTCAAAGGCGGCAGGGGATCGAAATAAAAAATAAACCAAATATCAGTTGGTAAAAAAATCCAAGAAAATAAAACATTTATCGTTACGAGAGGATGACATGCGGGACCGATGAGGCAGCAGCATCCTCAACGTTTCCAAGGCGCGTGGGATCAAAGAAAAAAAGGAAATAGCGAGAAATTAATTAGGGGTTCAAAATAAATCCATCAAAGGAAAGTTTTATTGTTCATAGAGGATGACATGTGGGACCGACCTGCCAACAAATGACGTCCTCATCGTTTCAAAGGGGCGGAGATCAAAAGAAAAAGGCAAATAGCCAGAAATTAGGGGTAAAAATAACTCCAAGAAAGGAAACTTTTATTGTTCGTAGAGGATGACATGCGGGACCCATGAGCCGGCGACTTACTTAACGTTTCAAAGGCGGCATGAGATCGAAAGAAAAAGGCAAGTGACAAAATATCGGGAGCCCAAGATAATCCAAGAAAAGAAACTTTATTTACATAGAGGATGACATGCGGGTCCCATTTTTGCGACGACGGTCCCAACGTTTCAAATGCGGCTTGAGATCAAAAGAAAAAGAAAGTAGCCGAGAAATTAGGGGGTCAAAAAATCCAAGAAAATAAAGTTGATGGACATAGAGGATGACATGCGGGTCCCATGAGCTAGCGGCTTACTCAACGTTTCCAAGGCGGCGGCAGTGGATAAAAAGAAAAAGGAAATAGCCAAAAATCAGAGGGTGAAAAAAACAAAGAAAATGAAATTTTATAGTACATAGAGGATGACATGCGGGTCCCATGAGCCAGCAGGTTCCTCAACGTTTCAAACGTGGCATGAGATCGAAAGAAAAAGGCAAGTGACCAAATATCAGGAGCCAAAAATAATTCAAGAAAAGAAACTTGATTGTACATAGAGGATGACATGCGGGTCCCAATTAGCAGCAGAAGGTATCACCGTTTGAGAGGCTGCACGGGATCGAAAGAAAAAGGCAAGTGACCAAATATCGGGAGCCAAAAATAATCCAAGAAAAGAAATTTTATTGTACGTAGAGGATGACATGCGGGTCCCATTTTGCGGCAGCGGTCTCAACGTTTCCAAGGCGGCACAGAACCAAAGAAAAATGAAGTAGCCGAGAAATCAGGGGGTGAAAAAAATCCAAGAAGAAAGATTTCAATTGGGCTGCATCTGGACATCTGGGCCTTCGAACTATCCTGCTTGGCCTTTTGACTCGTACAATTTCAGCCCACTCCAAAACAGGAAAGTTCTGAATTTTCTAAAAAAACAGGAAAGTCCTATGCTTTGCAAAGACAAAAAAACAAGGAGATTCAACATATAAGTTTGTTTATGTAAAAATAAAGATTTAATTATCCGTTTGAAATAGCTCAGAGCGCAATACATTGTTTATTGTCTGTAAAATAATCAAGATATCATATGTTTCTTGTACGGGGAGGCTGACATCGGGGACCCATGAGCCAACAGCGTCGTCAACGTTTTAAAGGCGGCAGGGGATGGAAACAAAAAATAAACCATAAATCTGTTGGTAAAAAATCCAAGAAAAGAAACATTTTCGTTACGAGAGAGGATGACATACGGGACCCATGAGGCGAAGACATCCTCGGCGTTTATTGTTCATAGAGGTTGACATGTGGGACCCGTGAGCCGGCGACGTCCTCAACGTTTTAAAGGCTGCACGTGATCGAAAGAAAAATAAGCCAAAAATCGTTTGGTCAACAAAATCCAAGAAAATAAACATTTACCGTTACGAGAGGATGACATGCGGGACCCATGAGGCAGCATCCTCAACGATTCCAAGGCGGCGGGGAAATATCCAGAAATTAATTAGGGGTTCAAAATAAATCCATCAAAGGAAACTTTTATTATTCATAGAGGATGACATGTGGGACCGACCTGCCAACGACGTCCTCATCGTTTCGAGAGGGCGGAGATCAAAAGAAAAAGGCAAATAGCCAGAAATTAGGGGTAAAAATAACTCCAAGAAAGGAAACTTTTATTGTTCGTAGAGGATGACATGCGGGACCCATGAGCCAGCGGCTTACTCAACGTTTCAAAGGCGGCATGAGATCGAAGGAAAAAGGCAAGTGACAAAATATCAGAGCCAAAGATAATCCAAGAAAAGAAACTTTATTGTACGTAGAGGATGACATGCGGGTCCCATTTAGCGGCGGCGGTCTCAACGTTTCAAATGCGGCTTGAGATCAAAAGAAAAAGAAAGTTGATTGTACATAGAGGATGACATACGGGTCCCATGAGTCAGCGACTTACCCAACGTTTCCAAGGCGGCGGGGATCAAAAGAAAAAGGAAATAGCCAAAAATCAGAGGGTGAAAAAAAATAAAGAAAATAAACTTTTATAGCACATAGAGGATGACATGCGGGTCCCATGAGCCGACGGGTTCCTCAACGTTTCAAATGTGGCATGAGATCGAAAGAAAAGGCAAGTGACCAAATATGAGGAGCCAAAATAATTCAAGAAAAGAAAGTTTTATAGTACATAGAGGATGACATGCGGGTCCCATTTAGCGACAGCGGTATGACCGTTTGAGAGGCGGCGGGGGTTCAAAATAAAAAGAAATTGCCAAAAATCGGAGGGTGAAAAAACCAAGAAAATGAACTTTTATAGTACATAGAGGATGACATGCGGGTCCCATGAGCTGCGGGTTCCTCAACGTTTCAAACGTGGCATGAGATCAAAAGAAAAAGGCAAGTGCCCAAATATGAGGTGCCAAAAAAACTCCAAGAAAAGAAAGTTGATTGCTCATAGAGGATGACATGCGGGTCCCATGAGCCGGCGGGTTCCTCAACGTTTCAAACGTGGCATGAGATCGAAAGAAAAAGGCAAGTGACCAAATATGAGGAGCCAAAAATAATTCAAGAAAAGAAAGTTTTATAGTACATAGAGGATGACATGCGGGTCCCATTTAGCAGCAGCGGTATCACCGTTTGAGAGGCGCCAGGGGATCAAAAGAAAAAAGAAATTGCCAAAAATCAGAGGGTGAAAAAAAACCAAGAAAATGAACTTTTATAGTACATAGAGGATGACATGCGGGTCCCATGAGCCTGCAGGTTCCTCAACGTTTCAAACGTGGCATGAGATCGAAAGAAAAAGGCAAGTGAAAAAATATCAGGAGCCAAAAATAATTCAAGAAAAGAAAGTTTTATAGTACATAGAGGATGACATGCGGGTCCCATTTAGCGACGGCGGTATCACCGTTTGAGAGGCGGCAGGGATCGAAAGAAAAAGGCAAGTGAAAAAATATGAGGAGCCAAAAATAATTCAAGAAAAGAAAGTTTTATAGTACATAGAGGATGACATGCGGGTCCCATTTAGCAGCAGCGGTATCACCGTTTGAGAGGCGGCAGGGGATCGAAAGAAAAAGGTAAGTGACCAAATATGAGGTGCCAAAAATAATTCAAGAAAAGAAAGTTTTATAGTACATAGCGGATGACATGCGGGTCCCAGTTAGCAGCAGCGATATCACCGTTTGAGAGGCGGCAGGGGATCGAAAGAAAAAGGCAAGTGACCAAATATGAGGTGCCAAAAAAAATCCAAGAAAATAAAGTTTTATAGTACATAGAGGATGACATGCGGGTCCCATTTAGCAGCAGCGGTATCACCGTTTGAGAGGCGGCAGGGGATCGAAAGAAAAAGGCAAGTGACCAAATATGAGGTGCCAAAAAAAATCCAAGAAAAGAAAGTTTTATAGTACATAGAGGATGACATGCGGGTCCCATTTAGCAGCAGCGGTATGACCGTTTGAGAGGCGGCAGGGGATCGAAAAAAAAAGGCAAGTGACCAAATATGAGGTGCCAAAAAAACTCCAAGAAAAGAAAGTTGATTGCACATAGAGGATGACATGCGGGTCCCATTTAGCAGCAGCGGTCTCAACGTTTCCAAGGCGGCAAGGGATCAAAAGAAAAAGGAAGTAGCCAGAAATCAGGGGGTCAAAAAAATCCAAGAATAGAAAGAATTTTGGTTCATAGAGGATGACGTGCGGGACCCATGATCCTGCATCGTAAACGGCTCGATCGGAGAACGTTGAACGAGATGGCGCGATCGAGAAAAAAAACAATGACTGAGAGGCTGCCATCTGGGCCCTACATCCCTCGGCGGTGCGGATTTGCGTTGACTCGGCCGGCGAACCCGAGATTTCGAGATGCACCACGTCCCGGGCCACCATACGCGACGTTTTGGCCGCTTTCGTCGGGCTAGGTGGCCTCAAAAACGAGAAAAAAAAAGTTTTGACATGCACCACGGAGGGACCCAAAATCGTCGGCCATGGTACACCAGCAACCACGGCGCGACTTCAACTTCGTCGGCCATGGCAACTTTTCTTGTAGTGTTATCAGGTCACCTCTAGTGAAACTATATTTTTATTCCGTCACATCTTATGTGCTTTACTTGGAGCGTCTGTATGTTTTTATTTTTCTTTTTGTTTGAATAAAATCAGATCCTAGCATTCATTGTGTGGGAGAGAGACACGCTCCGCTTGTTCATATGAACACTGGTGTTCTTAGCTTTACTTTTAATGTTCATGGCAAAAGTTGAAACCGCTTCGTTCATTGCTATTTGGTTGGAAACAGAAAATGCTTCATGTGGTAATTGGTATATGGTCTTGAATAATTTGATACTTGGCAATTGTTTTGAGATCTCAAATAGATCATGTTTAAGCTCTTGCATCATGTAGTTTAAACCTATTAGTGGAGAACTACTGTAGAGCTTGTTGAAATTTGGTTTGCATGATTGGTTTCTCTAAAAGTCTAGATATTTTCTGGTAAAAGTGTTTGAACAACAAGGAAGACAGTGTAGAGTCTTATAATGCTTGCAATATGTTCTTATGTAAGTTTTGATGTACCGGTTCATACTTGTGTTTGCTTCAAACAACCTTGCTAGCCAAATCCTTGTACTGAGAGGGAATGCTTCTCGTGCATCCAAAACCTTGAGCCAAAACTTATGCCATTTGTGTCCACCATAACTACCTACTATGTGGTATTTTTCTGCCATTCCAAGTAAATTGCTTGCGTGCTACCTTTTAAAAAAATTCATTCCTTGTCTTTGCAATACATAGCTCATGGGAAAGTAGCCTAAAAACTATTGTGGTGATGAATATGTCGCTTATGTATCTTATTTCTTATAAGTTGCTTGTTGAGCGGTAACCATGTTTCTGGGGACGCCATCAACTATTACACTTTTGTTGAATATCATGTGAGTTGCTATGCATGTTCGTCTTGTCTGAAGTAAGGGTGATTTATCATGATTAAATGGTTTGAGTATGCATATTGTTAGAGAAGAACATTGGGCCGCCAACCAAAGCCATGTATCATGGTGGAAGTTTCAGTCTGGACATTAATCCTCAAATCTCTTATGAGAATATTATCTGTTGTTGAATGCTTAAGCATTAAAGAGGAGTCCATTATCTGTTTTCTATGTTGTCCCGGTATGGATGTCCTCAAGTTGAGATCTATCAAAAACGAGAAATCAAATGCGATCTATCTCCTTGGACCTTTGTACACGCGGCATAGAGGTACCCCTTTGTGACACTTGGTTGAAACATATGTAATGCAATGATAATCCATGGAAATCCGAGCTAATTAGGACAAGGTGCGAGCACTATTGGTATTCGATGCATGAGGCTTGCAACTTATAGGATGTTTTATGCATAACACATATGAATTACTACTACCGTTGACAAAATTGTTTCCATGTTTTCAAAATAAAAGCTCTAGCACATAAGTAATCCCTGCTTCCCTCTGCGAAGGGCCTTTCTTTTATTTTATGTTGAGTCAGTTTACCTACTTCTTTCTATCTTAGAAGCAAACACTTGTGTCAACTGTGTGCATTGATTCTTACATACTTGCTTATTTGCATTCATCATATTACTTTGTGTTGACAATTATCCATGAGATATACATGTTGAAAGTTGAAAGAAACTGCTGAAACTTATATCTTCCTTTGTGTTGCTTCAAAACCTTCTATTAAGAATTTATTGCTTTATGAGTTAACTCTTATGCAAGTCTTATTGATGCTTGTCTTGAAAGTACTATTCATGAAAAGTATTTGCTATATGATTCAGTTGTTTAGTCATTATCTTTACCATTGCCTTGAATCACTTCATTCATCTCATATGCTTTACAATAGTATTGATCAAGATCATGTTGGTAGCATGTCACTTCAGAAATTATCCTTTTTATCGTTTGCCTACTCGAGGGCGAGTAGGAACTAAGCTTGGGGATGCTTGACACGTCTCCAACATATCTATAATTTCTTATGTTCCATGCTAGTTTTATGACAATACCTACATGTTTTATTCATACTTTATATCATTTTGATGCATTTTCCAGGACTAACCTATTAACAAGATGCCGAAGCGCCAGTTCATGTTTTCTGCTGTTTTTGGTTTTAAAAATCCTACACAGGAAATATTCTCGGAATTGGACGAAACAAAAGCCCACGGTCTTATTTTCCACGGAGGCTTCCAGAACACCGAAGAGGAGACGAAGAGGAGCCACGAGGCGGCCACACCCTAGGGGGCGCGGCCCCACCCTTGGCCGCGCCACCAGGTGGTGAGGGCACCCTGCTGCCCCTCCGATGCCGCCCTTTCGCCTATATAAAGCTCCGTCTCCGAAACCCTATAACAATCAATCATATTCCAGAAAGACTCCAGGGGCGCCGCCGCCATCGCGAAACCTAGTTTCGGGGGACAGAAGTCTCTGTTCCGGCACGCCGCCGGGACGGGGAATTTCCCCCGAAGTCATCTCCATCGACACCACCGCCATCTTCATCGCCATTGCTGACTCCCATGATGAGGAGGGAGTAGTTCTCCCCCGAGGCTGAGGGCTCTACCGGTAGCTATGTGGTTAATCTCTCTCTCCCATGTACTTCAATACAATGATCTCATGAGCTGCCTTACATGATTGAGATCCATATGATGAGCTTTGTAATCTAGATGTCATTATGCTATTCAAGTGGATTTTACTTATGTGATCTCCGGAGACTCCTTGTCCCACGTGTGTAAAGGTGACAATGTGTGCACCGTGTGGGTCTCTTAGGCTATATTTCACAGAATACTTGTTCACTAGGTTATGATTTGAGTTGGATGTATCTATGAAATTGTGGTGTGTTAGTACCTCCTATGAATGCTCACAGTGACAGCGTGGGGTGTTTATTAGTACTTGGGAATACATCTTTAAGGTTTGCTTTTGCAGCCCTACACGGTGAATTAGTGTTCGTTATCCAGCCAGAGAGTAATTCTGAATAGCATAGTGAAGTGCTTATATTTATATTCCTTTATGATATCATTGTTGAGAGCAACCACTAGTGAAAGTATGATCCCTAGGCCTTATTTCTAAGCATTGAAACACCGTTTCCAACAAGTTCTGCTACATGTTTGCTTGCTGCCATCTTTATTTCAGATTGCAATTACTACTTACAATCATCCATATTACTTGTATTTCACTATCTCTTCGCCGAACTAGTGCACCTATACATCTGACAAGTGTATCAGGTGTGTTGGGGACACAAGAGACTTCTTGTATCTTAATTGCAGGGTTGCTTGAGAGGGATATCTTTGACCTCTACCTTCCTGAGTTCGATAAACCTTGGGTGATTCACTTAAGGGAAACTTGCTGCTGTTCTACAAACCTCTGCTCTTGGAGGCCCAACACTGTCTACAAGAATAGAAGCGTGTGTAGACATCAGTTGCCTAGTGCATCTACTCAGCGCTGTAATTTGTTCCAAACAAAGGCTTTAGTTGGTCCTGACAAGGCTTGCAAGGTCATTATTGATGGCGGGAGTTGCCGCAATTTAGCAAGCAAAGAGTTGTGTACCAAGCTGAAGTTGAAGTATCTACCGCACCCGCATCCATACTATATTCAGTGGTTGAGCGACAATGGTGAGATGAAGGTAAACCACATGGTGCATGTTGAATTTGCTATTGGACCGTATAAGGATTGCATTGATTTTGATGTGGTTCCTATGACGGTGTGTCACCTACTATTGGGTCGGCCTTGGCTATATGATCGTTCCGTGCAACACAATGGCCGTGCCAATACATATCACTTGGAGTTCAAGGGCAAGAAAATCAACTTGCAGCCTATGTCACCACAGCAAATTGTCAATGAATCTCGTCAGAAAGTTGAAGTGAACTTGGAGGATGCTTCTTTAGATAGGCGAGAGAATTGTAATGTCGTGAGTGATATAACGAAAAGTGAGCGAGTGAATTCCTTAGTCTCATTAGCCACCAAAGAAGACATGAGATAATTTAGCGAGGATCCTACAGCCATGCCTCTTGTGCTCTTGTACAGGGGTACGGTTTTGGTTTCTAACGACATGACCCCTCTTCCTCTTGGTGTTTCTACTGTTTTGCAGGAATTTGGCGACGTGTTTCCCGATGAGGTACCCGCAGGACTTCCACCATTGCGAGGTATTGAGCATCAAATCGACTTGATCCCCGGAGCTTCGCTACCCAATTGGGCACCATATAGAACAAACCCCGAAGAAACGAAGGAGATACAGAAGCAAGTACAAGCGCTACTCGACAAAGGTTATATCCGCATAAGCCTTAGTCCTTGTGTTGTTCCTGTTATTTTGGTTCCTAAGAAAGATGGTACATGGCGTATGTGCGTAGATTGTAGAGCGATAAACAACATTACTATTCGATATCGTCATCCTATTCCACGTTTAGAGGATATGCTAGATGAATTGAGTGGTGCTGATGTTTTCTCTAAAATTGATTTGCGTAGTGGTTATCATCAAATTAGGATGAAAGAAGGGGATGAGTTGAAAACAGCCTTTAAAACAAAATTTGGTTTATATGAGTGGTTAGTAATGCCTTTTGGTTTGACTAATGCACCTAGCACTTTCATGAGACTGATGAACCATGTTTTGCGTGAATTTATTGGCAAATTTGTGGTTGTGTACTTTGATGACATATTAATCTACAGCCGTAATGAATCTGATCATACTATACATATTCGACATATTTTGCAAGTGTTGCGTGATAATAAACTCTATGGTAATATTGAGAAGTGCACATTTTGCAAAGATAAGGTCATATTTCTGGGTTATGTTGTCTCTAAGCATGGAGTAGAAGTAGATGTGTCTAAAATTGAAGCTATTCAAAATTGGCCTACTCCCATGAATGTGAGTCAAGTAAGAAGTTTCCATGGTCCAGCTGGGTTTTATAGAAGATTTGTGCCCAACTTTAGTACTATTGCTGCACCTTTGAATGACTTGACTAAAAAGGGTGTCATATTTGAGTGGGGCGCAGCCCAAGATCATGCTTTTGATGAACTTCTGCACTGTTGCTTGCACTTCCTGATTTCAATAAGCAATTTGAGATTGAATGTGATGCTAGTGGTATTGGAATTGGTGGTTTGTTAATGCAAGAGGGTCATCCAATTGCATATTTTTCTGAGAAACTTTCTGGTGCTAAGTTGAACTATCCTATCTATGATAAAGAATTGTATGCTTTAATTAGAGTTCTTGAGGTTTGGCAACATTACTTGTGGCCAAAAGAATTTATCATACATTCTGATCATGAATCTTTAAAATACCTGAAAGCTCAGTCTAATTTGCATAAGCGTCTTGCTAAGTGGGTTGAGTTCATTGAGTCTTTTCCATGCATTATTAAGCATAAGAAGGGAAAAGATAATATTGTTGCTGATGCTCTATCTAGGAAGAATATCCTATTAACTCAACTTGATGTTAAAATTCCTAGATTAGAAGTACTATGTGATTTGTGTGCTACTGATCATGATTTTGCTGAACCGTATCGCTTGTGTGCTATTGGTAAAGCATGGGAAAAATATCACATACATGATCAGTTTTCATTTAGAGCTAACAAACTATGTGTTCCAGAATCGTTTGTGCGTTTGCTCTTATTGCAGGAATCGCATGCTGGAGGTTTGATGGGTCACTTTGGGCGTGAGAAGACGCTACTCATGCTATCTGACCACTTTTATTGGCCAAAGATGAGGCGGGATGTGGACAGGTATGTGAAGAGGTGCATTACTTGCAACAAGTCCAGGTCCAAGCTGAAGCCTCACGGTTTGTATACTCCTTTACCGGCACCTACTACACCTTGGGAAGATATTAGTATGGATTTTGTGTTGGGTTTGCCGCGTATTAAGAGAGGCCATGATTCTATATTTGTGGTAGTGGACAGATTTTCTAAGATGTCACACTTTATTGCCTGCCACAAAAGCGACGATGCATCGCATATTGCTAACCTGTTTTTCAGGGAGGTTGTACGACTACATGGAGTCCTGAAGACTATTGTTTCTGATCGTGACGTGAAGTTTATGAGCTACTTCTGGAAGACGCTGTGGAGAAAGCTGGGGACGAAGCTACTTTTCAGTACTACTTGTCATCCCCAAACTGATGGACAAATTGAAGTGGTGAATAGAACATTGTCACAACTGTTGAGATCCATGATCAAGAAGAACATGAAGGAGTGGGAAGATTGTTTGCCGCATGTGGAGTTTGCTTATAACAGGGGCGGTACATTCTACCATGGAGATGTGTCCTTTTGAAGTGGTGTATGGTTTCAAACCCATTACTCCACTTGACTTGTTGCCTTTACCCATACATGAGAGAGTTAATATGGAGGCATCCAAGAGGGCAGATTTTGTGCGAAAGATCCATGTCAAGACTAAAGAGTTGATAGAGAAGAAAGGCAAGAGCAATGCTGCAAGGATGAATAAGAAGCGTAAGGAGATGTTGTTCAAGCCTGGTGATATGGTATGGGTACATTTTTGCAAGGATAGATTCCTGAAGCTACGGAAGTCCAAGTTGCTTCCTCGTGGTGCTGGTCCTTACAAAGTTCTTACCAAGATCAACAATAATGCATACTCGATAGATCTTCCACTTGATGAGTTTGGTGTCAGTAATTCTTTCAATGTTGTTGATTTGACACCATATGACGGAGAAGACCTTGGAGCATCGAGGTCGACGCCTTTTGAAGGGGGGGAGATGATGAGGACATCCCTACCACACTACCACCTCCGTCATTACCAACTGAAGATGAACCTGCTATGAAGCTCAAGTCCAATGAAGTTCGGATTGGACCTATTACAAGGGCTCGTGCAAAGCTACTTAAAAAACAGGTGAACTTGTTCCTAAACGATACTTTGATTGATTAGAATTTTATACTACCTAAGTCCTATTACTTATGTATCATCAGGTATGAAGAGGAGACAAGCATCGCACGAGGAGGAGAAGAGCAGCTGGACGTGAAGATGGAGGTGGAGCTGGACAAGGAGCTGGACATGAAGATATCTCATGGACGCGCGAGGGAGGAGCGGGAGGCATGCGCGAGAGGAGAAGACGAAGTCCAGGCCGGCCCAGCAACCGGTCAGACCGGCCGCCACGCCGGCGCGCCCGGTCCCTGGCCCGGTCCGACCGGGCGGCAAGCCGGATCCACCCCGGTGCCAACCGGGTGCCACGCTGATGCCAACCGGAGGGGTTACTGCGCCACAATTCCCGAGCCCGGTTGGAACCCGGTCCCTAGCCCGGTTTGAACCGGCCAGCCAGGTCCCAGGCCCGGTCGACCGGCCTCCAGACCGGCCGTGTCCGAGTCTGTCTCGACCAGATCTATTCTGGGTCGGTTATTCTTGTATCTTTTCGACCAGAAGTCGTCCCGGACGCCTATATAAGTGCCCAGGACGCTCCCCTAGCTGCTTTAGACCACGTTTAAGATAAACCCTAGTTCTTAGTTGTTTGCTCTGCAAAACTATTAATCCCCTACACCATATTACTTGATATTGTGTAGATCTGAAAAGTCTTGTGTTATCTGTTGTTCCATTGGGAATTAGATGGTTGCAACTTACCGCTTCGTGGTCGGCGGCTACGTGCGCAAGTGTGTGGAGTTGCGAATATCTTGCAGGGTTGAGAGTTGTTGCATTGGCGACAGGGACCAATCGAGAGATCTCGTTGCGTCATACAAGTTACCATCCACTTCATCAAGTTACCTCCGCTGCAATCACTCCGTGATCATCATCACCATCGTTGCTTACTGAGAAGATCGGGCCACCCCATATCACTTGGTCTTAAATGTGATATCTAAACACCGACTAAGGACAATGGAGCAGGAGGATTAGCATTTCACCTGATGGCTGAACCTAAAATGATAGGCATGTCGACCACGACTAGTGCACGCAAGAGAAGGACCTGCAGCGAGCCAGTATGTGCTTAGTACATGTATCATATCTTATCTTGTGCTTATTTTTGCTACATGCTGTTATCTGATCTCTACATTGCATAATACATGTTTGAATAGTTAATTGTTTTAACTATGTTTGCAATATTACCAGAATGCAGTTGTAATGAAGCAGTCATCATTAGAAGATAGTCGCCAAAAAAGAATCTGTAACGACCCTGTGCAACATTATGATGTAAGTCTGTGCTTAGTACAAGTTCCATACATTGTCTTATTTATGCAACTTGTTATTATCTTATATCTACATTCAATAATAAATGTTTGAATAGTTCATGGTTGTAACTATGTTTGCAATATTACTAGAATGCAGTTGTAATGAAGAAGTCCATAGTAGAAGATAGAGGGCAAAAAGGTTCCGGGGTGAGCCTATGCAACAATATAATGTAAGTCTGTGCTTAGTACTTGTGACTATCTCATATCGACAATGCTTAATACATGTTTGCATAGTTCATCGTTTAACTCTTTTTGCATTATTATCAGAATGCAATTGTGATGAAGCAATCTTCATCAGAAGAGAGGCCCACAAAAATTTCTGATCTTTCTTCTGATGCATCCTCTCATAGCCGTCAACCTAGACCGTTTCTTTCATCAAACAGTAAATATCTCAAGGTTGTACTGTATGAAAGACATGGTATTGCTTCTTTAAGATCTGTAGCTGATATGTTGACAAAGAGTACACAAGATTCAATCAAGGCGATTGCCAAATGTCAACATGTCATTGATGATGCTAATAGAAGTCCTCCATTATTATATGTAATTTTTTTATTTGGGCACATTAATTGCCTTGTAATTTTCCTAGTTATTTTATTTGTGTATGTAATTGTGTGTATCATTGATATCAGATTTTAGACTCATGAAATTTAATGGGCCTTCTCATAAGCCTAACTTGGCTGGCCAAGAATGCAAGTTGACTAGTCAAACAACCAGGGCCCTACAACTTAGTGGGCCGGCCCACTTACAGTAGTGTGGAACCCACTTTCATTTTGGGCCGGCCCACTGATACGTCTCCGACGTATCGATAATTTCTTATGTTCCATGCCACATTATTGATGATATCTACATGTTTTATGCACACTTTATGTCATATTCGTGCATTTTCTGGAACTAACCTATTAACAAGATGCCGAAGTGCCGATTCTTTGTTTCTGCTGTTTTTGGTTTCAGAAATCCTAGTAAGGAAATATTCTCGGAATTGGACGAAATCAACGCCCAGGGTCCTATTTTGCTACGAAGCTTCCAGAAGACCGAAGAGTCAACGAAGTGGGGCCACGAGGTGGCCAAGAGGGTAGGCAGCGCGGCCCCACCCTTGGCCGCGCCGACCTGTCTCCTGGGCCCCTCGCGACGCCCCCTGACCTACCCTTCCGCCTACAAATAGTCTTCGTCGCGAAACCCCCAGTACCGAGAGCCACGATACGGAAAACCTTCCAGAGACGCCGCCGCCAATTCCAACTCGGGGGATTCAGGAGATCGCCTCCGGCACCCTGCCGGAGAGGGGAATCATCTCCCGGAGGACTCTACGCCGCCATGGTCGCCTCCGGAGTGATGTGTGAGTAGTCTACCCCTGGACTATGGGTCCATAGCAGTAGCTAGATGGTTGTCTTCTCCTCATTGTGCTTAATTGTCGGATCTTGTGAGCTGCCGAACATGATCAAGATCATCTATCTGTAATTCTATATGTTGTGTTTATTGGGATCTGATGAATAGAGAATACCATGTTATGTTGATTATCAATTTATATCTATGTGTTGTTTATGATCTTGCATGCTCTCCGTTATTAGTAGATGTTGTTGGCGTCCGAAACCCACCGGCGAGTAGCGACGGGCAACACGTAGAGCCGGGAGGCTTACAGAACTGCGGCTGGCCCTGGTCCCTCGAGCGACGGTCTGCAAAGCTCCGGCACGCACGTCCCGATGCTGGTGCAAGGGCGTGCCACCTGACCTATACCTGGTCAGGAAGGTGATGATTTGCTTCGCTTAGTTTCCTGCATGGCATACACGTAAACATTAAATACGAGCCTCGATCGGCTCTCAGGTTGTCCTGTGAATCGGCTCAAGGAGCCGATCCACCCATGATTCGTATGAGGTCTACGATCACATGGTGGTCCTGCTTGATCAATATAAAGCTAAAACGACCTACGACGATTTAGGGTTTTCACCGCATAATCGGAACATCCTACACGTGATTGAGCCTGGCAGCCACGCAAGATGATAATAAACCAGCCCTAGATAAGGCCTAAAAACCAACACAGAGTTGATTCCCGGAACATCTTATCTAGGGCTACCAAACTACACCCTACGTGCTACTGGATCCTTCAACCCGTTTGCAAGGCCTAACTATGCAGATATCAAACTAATCCTTGAAGAACAAGGAGCAATCATAACAGATCGGATCTACTAAACACGGATCAAGCAAGGTGCCGCCCTTACACCTAAGATAGGTGTAAAGGCGGCTAGACGTCTAGGGATAGCATGGATAAAAGCATATATCGTGGTAAAGCAATGCTAACCCTAATACATCTATGATAACTACGTTGCTCGCCATCAACAAGGCTTCAGCACGAGCAACGCATGAACAACGAATAAACGTATACTGCCTAGATCGCAAGATGCGATCTAGGCAGCATGATGCTTACCCGAAAGAAACCCTCGAAACAAGGGGTTGGCGATGCGCCTAGATTGGTTTGTTGTGAACGTGATTGTTGTTTTTCTCAATAACCCTAGATACATATTTATAGTCCGTAGACTTTCTAACGTGGGAATAATCCCAACCGTGTACGAGCCAAATTCTACCTAACCGACACGTATCCTACTATATTTACAGATACACGGGCAAACCAGCCCAAACTTTGTGCACAAGGCCAATTCATGTATATCTTCCGTGTATATTCTTCAAGCAAATCTTTAATCACGGCCCACCTCTGATTTGGTCAAATTCTGGTGATAACACATGCCCCCCTGGTTTTGGAAATGATAATTCCAAAACCACTCTGCTTTTTCCTCGTCGGGTCATGTCGTGGCAGAGCAGAACCACCGCAGTATCCTTCATCATGATGCCTTGCCTTCTCAACTTCTCTGCAAGATTTGACAGCGTTTTGGCATCGCCTCCTCGAAAACTGCCATGGCATTAAATTTCCACTACGTCCCATTTATTTAACCGCGCCGCATAGTTCACCTCTTCATCCCCTTGCTCTGTTCTGGCCAACGAAAAAACCCTCCTCCACCATGGACTCATCCTCCTCCTCTGCTTCATCGGCTCTCTCCTTCCAATCTTCTTCCTCGAGCGAGCCGATGTCAGAGCAAGAGTGGGACTTTGACTTCGTGCCAGATGGCCCACCCGAGGCCCTCGTCGGGTCAGATGGCGACTTGCCCCTGACCGATGGGGAGGACGACCTCCAGTTCCTTATCGACGGGGAACTGGAGAGCGAGAGCGAGGACGACCGCCACTCCTGGGCAAGCTTCACCTCCTCCGACAAGGAAGAGAAAGAAGAAGAAGAGGAGGAAGAGGAGGAAGAAGAGGAAGAGGAGGAAGGCGACTCCTCCTCCTCCGTCGGGTATCCGTCGGCAAAGCGCTTCCGCGCTTGGGCGGACAGCGACGACGACAATGATGACGAGGAGGAAGAAGCTCCGGCCGAGGGCTGGAGCAGCAGCGACGAGGAAATCTCCGGAAGCATCACCGACGGCAGTTACGATGCCGACGATGAGGCCAGCGAGGATTAGTAGTATAGGATTAGTAGTACTCGAGCAATCGGCTCTTCTTTTGTTCTTCCTTTCTTGAGCAATCGGCCCTTCATTGTAAAAACCCCTCTTATTAACGAAGAAGTGCTTCCAGTTAATTTTGCCGATAATCAAAGTCAAACAATCCCCAAAAGAGCCGATGGCATCGCATCAGCCTCTACCATAAAACGCGAGTAAGGCCAACCCAGTTGCCCCTTCAAACGGTAACCTGCGACCTCCGCCTGAGAAAGCAAACTTAGATCCCCAAATCGCCGCCCGAGCAGATCCAACTCACGGCCTCACGAATCTCAGATCTCAACCGCGCCATTCCAACTCCACAGCGCATCCAATGGCGGAATCGTCCAACGCCAACGCCATGGTCTCCGGTCTGAAGGTAATCCTTAACCGCCCCTCGCCATCCGAGTAAATGTTAGGATTAACAGCAATCACCTGAATTAATGTCCTATTTCGTTATTAATTTAGGTTTCAGACATCCTGCTGCCGCACCCTTCTCTCCCAAATTCTATGTGTCTTGGCCCCCGTTCTTCTGAGAGTCCCGCTCACTTAATCTCATGCGAGGCTAACAGAATCCCCTTCGTGAACCAGAACTTAGATCTGACTTCCTGGGCCGACTGCCTGCGAGCCTGGCCTAATCCTCCTGAGGGTTGGGTGGCATGGTACAGTAGAGTGTCAAAAACCCATTATGCCACCTGGGAAACTATAGGGATAGCCGATGCCTTATCATTATCATTGTCTCCTCTTGAAAAGAACGAGAATATTCTGAAAACCATCGGCTACTTCTGGTCTGATGCACTGAACTGCTTCATGTTTGGCCACGGCCCCATGACACCAACTCTGCTGGATGTGGCCATGATCACAGGCCTAGACATTGCATCCCCAAGCCCCTCTGCTTTTAAGCTGCCAAAGGTCCCTTTCACCCTTTCCTCCAAAACAGAGTGTACCAGCTGGGGTGCCTACCTCAGACGTTACATGAAAACCAAAGGCCCTGTGACAGAGAGAGAACACACGGCCTTCCTGAACTTCTGGTTGGAGCACTTCATATTCTGCGGCCCATCACTCGCCCCAACCAAGAATTACCTCTCCCTGGCCTATGAACTCGCCAAAGGCACTCAGCTCGGCGTCGGCAAACTGCTTCTTGGGGAGGTATATCGATCTCTCCAATTGATGTCTGTCAAACTGTTCTCCCAAAAGACAGTCAAAACAGGAGGTCCTTGGTGGTTTATTCAGTTATGGGCTCAGCTGTACTTCCAACACCAGATCCCAAACTTTCCACCTTTGGCCACCTGCACCTTCCCAAATGCTAGTGGCAAGCAGATCCGATGCACTAGCTATGGCCAAGCTCTGTATAGTCTCCCAGGCAGCAAGTTGATCCCTAAGGATGCATCAGAGTGGTTCAGGACTTTCTTCCAAGGCTTGGACAATCCTCTGTTCTTTCCTTATACTGAATCTGAAAACTTTGAGAACCCAGTTTCCTTCAGGTTGGACACCTTTGCCGATGACCCCAGCACTCGGCATTTGTACTCTATCATGATCCGTCCTTGCTTTCTTCCAGTTGGCATGAGTACCTCAAGCAGGATCATCAAGCCTGGTTACGAATCTTACCAGCCGGTGGTAGTAGCCCAGCAGTTTGGTCTTGGGCAAGTGTCTCCACACTTCTTTCTCCACCACTTGGTGACGAGCTGAGCACGACATCCTTACCGGCCAGAGGTGCTATTCCTTCTTTGACGCTCTGTCCATTCCAATCCCTCACAACCTTCGTTTCACCACCACCTCCGATGGTTTCGAGACCTGGTGGTCTACGTGGAAGACCCACGCCTTCAGAAGAGCTCTAGGACCGCTGCTGAAGCAACTTGATGCCGAATACGATGTCCCTGCAGACCAGGTACTATTACTCATAAATTCCTTGCAATGGCTCGCGATGATTGTATGTAACCTGGCTCTATTTCCTTGCAGCAGCAAGATGGCCCAGAACCCATTCAAGCCGATGGCTCCCCCTTCAAGTTCCTTCCCCCAGCTCCGGTGGTTCTCTTCTGCCAGAGCTCGCCACCCCTAAAGAAAGTTATGATGCAGGGTCAGCCGATTTCTCCGAAATCGGCTTCCAAAAGCAGAGCATCCTCGGGGCCAGCTGCCCCCCGAGCCTCAATCCAGGCGAGGAAAGCCGTGAGGAAAGTGGCTGCCAGGAAGACCTTGAAGCGCCAAGCCCCTACTCCTGCTCAAGAAAGCCTGCACGTAAGTTGATCTATGCCTTGACTAATTTCGTCTGTCCTTCCAGGCTTATGCAACATGCTTGTATTTCTTTTACAGACCTCCACCGAGGAGAACCCCAGCGAGGAGGCACAGTCCAGTCGAAGGGACTCGAGCTCAGGTGATTCTGGAAGAACCACCACACAGAGCCAGACGGACTCGCCAGTGTCGGCTTCTAAGAAAAGGTCAGCTCCCGAACCTGCTGCCTTTCAAGCTCCGATCAGGACAGGGTCGCGCGTGAAGCGTCTGTGCGTCAAGAGGGCTCGCAAAGACCCACGAGCTTCTTCACCAAGCCAGGAGGTTTCAAATGTAATTACTCCCCTGGTTTATATTTCATGTTATCCCATTGCCACTCGGATCGGCTAATCACTTCCTTTTGTAGACCAATGAGACCTCTAGTGGAGACGTCGAAGAGGTACTGATGCCATCCGCCACGCTAGACCTAGCAACTTCAAAGAGCACGGCTGATAAGGTGGCCAACCTAACCAAGCCCACGGAAAAGCCGATCACCACAACATCGGCTGTCCCTCCCACCTTGGGAGAGGTATACTCCATTCCCTTGGCTCTACCCTTTTCCTTTTGTTGTATACTAATGCTGTTCTTGTTCGTCTATCAGGGTTGTGATCTCTCAAGCTTGCTGACGTTCGACCCTGAATCCATCGAACCAGCTACTTCCAAGGCAGGTGAAGAGCCAAGTCCTAGCACGGCCCATGGTCCACTCCAGCGTCTCAAGGCTTTGCTCTCCTCCTCAGTCAAGACCCTGGTTGAAAACCCCGAGGAAGTAAAGGGCATTCTCGAAGACATCCAGCCCCATCTCCCAGTGACACTGCAGGTGAAACTTTGGCCAGGTTTGTGACTGCGTCGGTCTTCGAGGTCAAGGGTGCGGTCGGCTCGTCAAAGAATTAACCTTCGCCACGCCCAGCTACCGTTGAGAGCCGATAATGCGGACAAGTGTCAACGGCTCCAACGAGAAAAAGGCTGCCTTGGACGCCAAAGCGACACCTGCGCCAACGATCTTTGAACTCGACACCCTGCGCAAGGAACTGGAGAACCTTGAAGAGAGGGTCAGGGTGACCAAGCAGCTTATCCAAGACAAGGAAGCTCTTATTGCCCGCTCTCAAGAGGAAGCAAAAGGCCTCAAAGCGGATCTGAAGACCGATCTGGCTGAAATTCGTGCCCTGAGCAGTCAGCTGGTGACGGGCAGAGACGAGGACGACGAGGCTGAGATTGCCGAAGTGGATCGTATCCGTGCTGACGCCCTTCATGCCCTCAACGCGTTTCTTCAGTAGAGCCTCTCCGTGTAAACTGATAAATGCTTTGTTGAACTTGTACCTCCAAAGTCGATGGCTGTGCATCGGCTTTTTATTCTAAAGTCGATGTCTTTGCATAGGCTGTACTTGTATACTGTTGTCTTCGCGTATTTTCTCAAGTCGATGTCTGTGCATCGGCTGTACTTTTTTTTACTGGCCGATTTTTCTATCGGCCCCCATATTTCACTGTCCATGTATCGCACATGTTCATTTGATTAGGTGCCCCCCGAGCCGAATCTTTTAGGTTACTGCAGATATCGGCTCTGCAGTCATCCAAAGAATTATACCTGAACATCGGCTCTGTCACACCAATGTCGACTTCCTCTAGTTCATCAACCGATGTAAACCCATACCCTAGCTTTCCGTCACCTGTTAGACCGACGCTGAACACAGGCAAAGCGTATGGCGAGGATAATAATATGGGCCGATTGTTGGAATCGGCCCCCATTTTGATTGCATTGCTCAATGAAGGTTTACATCTTGTTCGTGCGTCACTACGTCTACGTGGCATGCTGGAGACAAGATCATCACTTTTTATTTTTTGGGGCCGATCACAAGGATCGGCCTTGCCACGTACGTCCATAGCCTTTGCTCTTGTTACACGGTCAGGCCGGTGGATAAGACCAGCCTCACCCCGTTTTTTGTCACGTCGATGCGCTCACAGTCGTCCAAAGTGATGCCGGAGAGTGGCTCTTGGCCTGCCGTCTCCCAAACGTTCATGCCAGCCGTTGAGATCTCGGCTGAGTCATCCGCGTGGACGATTTCTACTTCATCTCCATCCCACTGTATTAAGCATTGATGCATCGTGGATGGAATGCAACAGTTGGCGTGGATCCAATCTCTCCCTAGCAGGACAGCGTAGGTGCTCTTGCTATCGACAATGAATAATGTCGTAGGGATGGTTTTCCTTCCTACGGTCAGATCCACGTTCAGAACACCTTGTGCTTCTGATGCTTGGCCGTTGAAATCGCTCAATGTGACGTTGGTCTTGATCAGATCCGAGCTAGAGCGTCCCAGACGACGTAGCATGGAGTATGGCATGATGTTGACTGCCGCTCCGGTGTCGACCAGCATCTTGTTGACCGGCTGCCCATTGATATAACCTCGTAAGTACAGGGCCTTCAGGTGTCTGTAACTTCTTTCTCGTGGCTTCTCAAAGATAACCGGCCTTGGGCCGCAGTCAAGTTGTGCCATAGGTGCTTCTTCGGTTCCAGGAGCACAAAACTCCGCTGGAAGGATGAACACCATGTTTGTGCCGGCCGATGTCTCATCATCGGCTTTCTTCTGTTTGGGGCGCCACTCTTTCTTCTGTGGTCGACCCTCCTCGTCCAGAGTTCGCTGAATTTTCGCGGCCAGATCAGGCCGCGCCTTCGTCAACGTATGCAGGTATAACCTTTCGGCTTCCTCCAAGCAACGTAGTCGCTGAACCCTACATTTTTGGGAGTGGCTGAGTCCATCAGGGCACCACCTTGGACGGTGGTATTTATCTTCTTCTTCTTCTTCTTCTTCTTCTTCGTCTTCTAATTCCTCGAGATCTTCCACCCGAGAGGACCCAACTTGCTTGTTCCGAGATGGGAGAGGTCCTAGACGCTTGAACACTGACACGTCTCCCGTGCCCTTCTTCTTCCGTCTACATTCTGGGCAGTTGCCGATTGTGGGCAATCGGCTCATTCCTGAATCCCAGCAGTGTTTGAAGAAGGGACAGTCCCAGTGCTGTCCATGTCGTCCTGCTCTCTTGACTTTTCCTTGGCATGGCGCTCATATCTTTCATCGTCTCTATCATGCCGACGATTTTTCCTGGCGTCCCTGCTAGCCCGACGATCTCTTTCGTCGTCGTCGTTGTATCGCCGGCGTTGGTCGTACTGACGCTCATATTTGTTGAGGAGATGATCAGAGAGAGGTCGCTGATATCGCACATTCTTCACTTCTCCCTCTGTGATGTAGCGCTTACCATCGTTTCGGAGCCGATCGCGTGGAACGGCTTCCTCCTTGTCCTTGCCACGAGAGCGGCCGCCCTCGTCTCTGTCCTTACCAGGGTGGTGCACAGGCCCGACCATGTTGATGCTGAACAAGAAACCTGGCTAGCACCTTCCGGGGTAAGTGTACTCCACCATGTTAACGGCGGGGAAGGGGTGCGTGTCGACTTTCATGGCGTACTGGCTAAAAATTAGACGTCCTTGTTCTATCGCCATTTGGATCTGCTGATGCCACACCCTGCAGTCGTTGGTGGTATGGGTTAACGTGTTATGCCACTTGCAATATGGCTTGCCGTTGAGCTCTTGCACCGTAGGGAATTTGTGGCCTTCGGGTAACTTTAGCTGCTTCTCCTTGAGCAAGAGGTCGAAAATTTGCTCAGCTTTGGTCACGTCGAAGTCAAACCCTCTTGGAGGACCTTGTGCCTTAACCCACTTGCAGGACACGGGGCTTCCCCCCGAGTCCATTCAGCCACTGCTACCTCTTGATCCCCTGCAGAGCCTTCACCTTCCTCTGTCTCGACCAGGACTACCGCACGCTTGAACTTGTCCTGGTACAACTCTGGGTGGCGCTGTTCATATAATGACAGTTTCTGAACCATATGCGCCAGCGAAGCGTAATCTTCTTGGGAAGCCATATCCTTGATCGGCGATGCAAGACCCACCACCGTCAGCTCGACTGCTTCTTTTTCAGTCAAACGAGCCGAATAGCATCGGTTCCTGATGGTCCTGAAGCGCTGGATGTATTCTGACACTGTTTCTCCGCGCTTCTGTCGTACTTGTGCTAGATCAGCAATGCCAGCCTCGGAAGCCTCTGAGTGATACTGCATGTGGAACTGCTCTTCCATCTGCTTCCAAGTCCGGATTGAATCTGGTGGCAGCGAGGTGTACCACCCGAAAGCCGATCCTGTGAGGGACTGTGCGAAGAACCTCACACGTAGTGCATCTGATGCTGAGATCGTGCCCAACTGCGCCAAATATCGGCTCACATGCTCGATTGAACTGGAGCCATCTGACCCACTAAATTTGGAGAATTCAGGGAGCTGATATTTGGGTGGTAGTGGGATCAAATCGTACTCGTTGGGGTACGGCTTGGAATAGCCGATTGCCCTCCTTTTCGGCACCATGCCGAACTGGTCTCTCAAGATTGTACTAATCTGATCCGCGGTGCTAGCTGCAGGAGTCGAGCTCTGAAGATTCGCTGGAGTGGCATACTTAGCTAGCCACGCTTGCTTCTCAAGATCTGAGCTAGCTGCAGGAGTTGAGCTTTGAAGGTTTGTTGGAGTGGCATACTTAGCTAGCCACGCCTGCTTCTCAAGATCTGATCCAGAAGCCCCTCCTGCTGTTCCAGAAGTCCCTGCTATTGCAGTCTGGTTCGTGAGTGCCCAGTTACTGCAGTCTAGCACATATGTGCACGTGTATCCGTGCGGGATCTCCTTAGGCGCCTCATACAAGAACTGGTAATCACTAGGATCACCACCGATCTTGTAGACGATGAATGCCGGTGAGCTCGGCACTTCTGGTGCTGCCAGCGCGAACGGCAGCGGTGGTCGGGTGCAGGTGGTATCTCTCCTTGGTGAGTCCCTAGAGCAGGTCCTGACGGAGAGTACTGGTGTCTCATGATTTCCTGGATCACCCGAAGCGCGACACGCTCCAAAGCATTCACCAGGCTCTCAGAATGGCGGTGTAGCGAATGAGCTACCATGTGATTAACCTCCTGACACAGAGACCTGGTGCGTTCTTCTAAAGGGGTAGACAGATCCACTCCATCGAGCGCGCCTTCAGGTGAGAACCCTTTCCACCTGATGCCGTGTGAGCGGGTCCTCTGGAAAGAGCCGATGAGGTCGGCTTCGAAGATAGCTTTGACATCGTCATACTTCTTCTTGAGCTCCTCAGTCAGATCTTCGTACGTGACTGGATCTTCTGCCATCTCAGATGCGGATGATGATGCCGTTGACGTTGAAGACTGTCCCACCGGGCGTGCCAGAATGTGTTGGCGTCCGAAACCCACCGGCGAGTAGCGACGGGCAACACGTAGAGCCGGGAGGCTCCCGAGCTAACGGCTGGCCCTGGTCCCTCGAGCGACGGCCCGCAAAGCTCCGGCACGCACGTCCCGATGCTGGTGCAAGGGCGTGCCACCTGACCTATACCTGGTCAGGAAGGTGATGATTTGCTTCGCTTAGTTTCCTGCATGGCATACACGTAAACATTAAATACGAGCCTCGATCGGCTCTCAGGTTGTCCTGTGAATCGGCTCAAGGAGCCGATCCACCCATGATTCGTATGAGGTCTACGATCACATGGTGGTCCTTCTTGATCAATATAAAGCTAAAACGACCTAAGACGATTTAGGGTTTTCACCACATAATCGGAACATCCTACACGTGATTGAGCCTGGCAGCCACGCAAGATGATAATAAACCAGCCCTAGATAAGGCCTAAAAACCAACACAGATTTGATTCCCGGAACATCTTATCTAGGGCTAGCAAACTACACCCTACGTGCTACTGGATCCTTCAACCCGTTTGCAAGGCCTAACTATGCAGATATTAAACTAATCCTTGAAGAACAAGGAGCAATCATAACAGATCGGATCTACTAAACACGAATCAAGCAAGGTGCCGCCCTTACACCTAAGATAGGTGTAAAGGCGGCTAGACGTCTAGGGATAGCATGGATAAAAGCATATATCGTGGTAAAGCAATGCTAACCCTAATACATCTATGATAACTACGTTGCTCGCCATCAACAAGGCTTCAGCACGAGCAACGCATGAACAACAAATAAACGTATACTGCCTAGATCGCAAGATGCAATCTAGGCAGCATGATGCTTACCCGGAAGAAACCCTCGAAACAAGGGGTTGGCGATGCGCCTAGATTGGTTTGTTGTGAACGTGATTGTTGTTTTTCTCAATAACCCTAGATACATATTTATAGTCCGTAGAATTTCTAACATGGGAATAATCCCAACCGTGTACGAGCCAAATTCTACCTAACCGACACGTATCCTACTATATTTACAGATACACGGGAAAACCAGCCCAAACTTTGTGCACAAGGCCGATTCATGTATATCTTCCGTGTATATTCTTCAAGCCAATCTTTAATCACGGCCCACCTCTGATTCGGTCAAATTCTGGTGATAACAGATGCTCTGGCCAAGTTGATGCTAGTAACTCCAAGAGGGAGTATTTATGCTCGATAGTGGGTTCATGTCTCCGTGAATCTGGGGGAGTGAGAGAAACCTCTAAGATTATGGATGTGATGTTGCCACTAGGGATAAAACATTGATGCTATGTCCGAGGATGTAGTTATTGATTACATTACGCGCAATACTTAATGCAATTGTCTGCTGTTAGCAACTTAATACTGGAGGGGGTTCGGATGATAACCTGAAGGTGGACTTTTTAGGCATAGATGCATGCTGGATAGCGGTCTATGTACTTTGTCGTAATGCCCAATTAAATCTCACTATACTCATCATAATATGTATGTGCATGGTCATGCCCTCTCTATTTGTCAATTGCCCAACTGTAATTTGTTCACCCAACATGCTATTTATCTTATGGGAGAGACACCTCTAGTGAAATGTGGACCCCGGTCCAATTCTCTATACTGAAATACAATTTACTGCAATACTTGTTCTACTGTTTTCTGCAAACAATCATCAACCACACTATACATCTAATCCTTTGTTACAGCAAGCTGGTGAGATTGACAACCTCACTGTTTCGTTGGGGCAAAGTACTTGGTTTGTGTTGTGCAGGTTCCACGTTGGCGCCGGAATCCCTGGTGTTGCGCCGCACTACATCTCACCGCCATCAACCTTCAACGTGCTTCTTGGCTCCTACTGGTTCGATAAACCTTGGTTTCGTACTGAGGGAAAACTTGCCGCTGTACGCATCACACCTTCCTCTTGGGGTTCCCAACGGACGCGTGCTGTACGCGTATCACCCACTTACTTATTGGGCCAGCCCAATTTCTTTAAGTGGACCCCACTCACTAGCTGGGCCGGCCTGGTAAAAGGAAAGTGGGACCCACCTACTTATTGGGCCAACTCGATGGGTCCAACAGGCTACTTGGGCCGGCCCGTTAACACGGTAGTGGGCCCCACTTTTATTATTGGGTCGGCCCGCCAACCTGTTGGGACAACCCACTTGCTTTATGGTGGACCCCACTTACTAACTGGGCCGGCCAAGTTACATGAAAGTGGGCCCCACCTTCTTATTGGATCGGCCCACTATCTTGTTGGGCCAACCCACTTGCTATATGGTGGACCCCACTTGTTTAATGGGCCGGCCCAATAACAGGAAAGTGGGACCCACCTGTGTTTTTTGGGTCGGCCCACTAGCTTGTTGGGCCAGCCCACTTGATCTATGATGGACCCCACTTACTAAACAGGCCAGCCCGATAGCAGGAAAGTGGGACCCACATGATAATTGGGCCGGCCCACTTGCTTTATGGTGGACTCCACTTGTTAAATGGGCCGACCCGATAATAGGAAAGTGGGCCCCACATGTCTAGTGGGCCGGCCCTTTTGCCTGTTGACCAGTCAAACGAGTGCATTCGGCCCGACCCACATGCTTAGTGCGCCGACCCATTTAAATTTTGACCAGTCAACCTTAGAGGTTAGGCCCGGCCCACGTAACTAATGGACCATCCCAGCTATATAGTTGACCGGTCAAACTAAGTCAGCTGGCCCGGCCCGCAAACTAAATGGGCTGGCCCGCTTAAGGCGTGGCAGGCCTCGTGTGGGCCTACCATCTACCACGGGGTTTCAGCCGGTTAACGCCGTTAACTGGAAGTTAACGGCGTCTGCCACGTGTCAGTTTGCATGACGTCAGCAGTCAACGAGCTCCCGAAAACACTTCTGCAACAGTCCGATTTTCCGTGGCGGAAGGGCGCCCGAACACGACGGACTGGTAGGACTTTGCCTGACGCAGTTTCGACCACAGAACCCATATCGTCGGGTTAGGCCCATAGGCGACGAAAAATGGGCATTAGTGGACGATTTTGGGACGTTGTGTATTTGAACTTTTCTTGTAGTGGTATCTACAACCTTCCTCCTTGGTTGTGCATGAAGCGTAAGTTCATTATGATGGCAGTGTTCATCCAAGGTCCGAATCAACCCGGCAACGACATGGATGTGTACCTAAGACCATTAATTGATGAACTTTTACATCCGTGGGCCAAACCAGGTGAATATGTGCAGGATGAGCACAAATAATTAAAATTTGACCTACGATCGTTGCTTTTCGTAACCATCAATGATTTACCTGCTCTTAGTAACATTTCAGGATAGTCAAGCAAGTGATACAATGCATGCACACACTATTTGGATCAGACAGAAAGTGTATATCTGGACAAATGTAGGAAGAATGTGTACATGTACAATCGTCGTTTTTCTTCCGCCCAAGCATCCCTTAAAGAAAAAAAGGCAAGCATTTCAATGGCAAGGCAGAAACCCGGTTGAAGCCTGTCACCCGTACTGGTGATGAAGTATTTGATATGGTCAAGGATTTAAAACTAATCTTTGGAAAGGGTCCTAGGAGCCAACCTGTTCCTAACGTCGCTGATAAGGGCACACCCATGTGGAAGAACAAATCTATATTTTGGGAGCTACCCTATTGGGAAGTCCATGAGGTCCGCTCCACAATCGACGTGATGTACCTGCCGAAGAATCTTTGCGTGAATATTCTAGACTTCATGGGCTTGTATGGGAAGACAAAAGTTACACCGGAAGCACGGGAGAACCAAGAACTTCATAAAGGACGAAATGGCATGCATCCAAGGCAGTTTCAAGGGCCTTCCAGCTACGCTCTTACCAAGAAAGAGAAGGGAATCTTTTTTGAAGTCCTTTTCAGTATCAAGGTCTCGACTGGCTTGTCAACACCCGGATTTTTAAGTCCGGATGCCTATTATGTCATTCATCGCAATCCCAGGAATATTGTTGTTGCGAGGCATAATAGTTAAGTATCATAGTCATCATTCATTACAAACCATATTGTCTTACAATTGGAATCACATGATCCATATTACACGAATAGTTGATCTATTGATCAACGAACAAACACAAGTTCATAGCGGAAGCGTAAAGATAAATGGACTCGCTAGTCCACAGGCCAACGCTTGACGTTGGAAGACTCCTAGTTGTCGTAGGCGTCCTGCTGGTCATCTCCTTGATAGTTCTGTTTGTCTTCATAGTCTGGCCATTTGAATAGCCAGTGACAAAGCCGTGAGTACTTGAAGTACTCGCAAACTAATACTAGTGTAAGTGCTAACATTTCTAGTAATGGGTGCTAAGCTCTAGTTTATTTGCATAAAGCCAATTTTAGTTCACAAGCATTGGAGAAAAGACTTATTCATGTGCTAACTAACTCAAGTGGGAACATTAGTGTCATTCCCACAACATTTTTTGTGATTCACAACAAGTCACAATTCACCATTCATTTCACCATCATTTTCAAGAATCTGACACCGGAAACTGTATGGCCTTTCCAACCGTCCGTAACCGTGGACGCGGCTATTCGAATAGATTTACACTCTGCAGAGGTTGCACACTTGTGCCACAACATTTGATTTCATCCGTCGGGATTACCCCGAATCATCGTAACATAGTACGCGGATCATTAACCATAACCTTTCACTTACACACTGATACGTCTCCGACGTATCGATAATTTCTTATGTTCCATGCCACATTATTGATGATATCTACATGTTATATGCACACTTTATGTCATATTCGTGCATTTTCTGGAACTAACCTATTAACAAGATGCCGAAGTGCCAGTTCCTGTTTTCTGTTGTTTTTGGTTTCAGAAATCCTAGTAACAAAATATTCTCGGAATCGGACGAAATCAACGCCCAGGTTCCTATTTTGCCCGGAAGCATCCAGAACACATGAGAACCGCCAGATAGGGGGCACAGGGCCACCAAACCCTGATATGTTCGACGAAACCCACAGAAACCTTCCAGAGCCGCCGCCATCGCGAAGCCAAGATCTGGGGGACAGGAGTCTCTGTTCCGGCACGCCGCCGGGACGGGGAAGTGCCCCCGAAAGGCTCCTCCATCGACATCACCGCCATCTCCATCAACGCTGCTGTCTCCCATGAGGAGGGAGTAGTTCTCCATCGAGGCTCGGGGCTGTACCGGTAGCTATGTGGTTCATCTCTCTCCTATGTACTTCAATACAATAATCTCATGAGCTGCCTTACATGATTGAGATTCATATGATGATGCTTGTAATCTAGATGTCATTATGCTAGTCAAGTGAATTTTACTTATGTGATCTCCGGAGACTCCTTGTCCCACGTGTGTAAAGGTGACAGTGTGTGCACCGTGTGGGTCTCTTAGGCTATATTTTGCAGAATACTTATTCACTGTTATGAATGGCATAGTGAAGTGCTTATTTATATCTCTTTATGATTGCAATGTGTTTTGTATCACAATTCATCTATGTGCTACTCTAGTGATGTTATTAAAGTAGTTTTATTCCTCCTGCACGGTGTAATGGTGACAGTGTGTGCATCCGTGTTAGTACTTGGCGTAGGCTATGATTATGATCTCTTGTAGATTATGAAGTTAACTATTGCTATGATGGTATTGATGTGATCTATTCCTCCTACATAGTGTGAAGGTGACAGTGTGCATACTATGTTAGTACTTGGTTTAGTTGAATTGATCTTTCATGCACTCTAAGGTTATTTAAATATGAACATTGAATTGTGGAGCTTGTTAACTCCGGCATTGAGGATTCGTGTAATCCTACGCAATGGTGTTCATCATCCAACAAGAGTGTAGAGTATGCATTTATCTATTCTGTTATGTGATCAAAGTTGAGAGTGTCCACTAGTGAAAGTCTAATCCCTAGGCCTTGTTCCTAAATACTGCTATCATTTGCTTGTTTCTTGTTTTCTTTGCGTTACTACTTTGCGTTACTCTTTGTTTACTGTCCTGGGCAAAGCACTTTTCTGGTGCCGTTGCCACTGCTCATATATATTTATACCACCTGTATTTCACTATCTCTTCGCCGAACTAGTGCACCTACTAGGTGTGTTGGGGACACAAGAGACTTCTTGCCTTGTGGTTGCAGGGTTGCATGAGAGGGATATCTTTGACCTCTTCCTCCCTGAGTTCGATAAACCTTGGGTGATCCACTTAAGGGAAAACTTGCTGCTGTTCTACAAACCTCTGCTCTTGGAGGCCCAACACTGTCTACAGGAAAAGGAGGGGGGCGTAGACATCAAGCTATTTTCTGCGCGTTGCTTGGGAGGAAAGGTAAACGCTACTCACACTCCGGATCTCGGCTACTAAGCTATTTTCCGGCGCCGTTGTAAGTACTCGAAGCTATTTCCTTTAGATCCTGCAATTGCATCTTTTTGTTTCTTGTTTACACTAGTTAGGCATAATGGAAAACAACAAAAATATGAGAGATCTTTATGAACTTTATCTTGAATTAGGACATGATGTGTTTGAAGAGAGAATTAAAAAACCCATGGAACTTTATATGCATGCTAATGGGAATGTTATTAATATGAATGCTTTGAACACTATTGTTGCTAATGCTATGGAAAATTCTAAGCTTGGGGAAGCTGGTTTTGATGAGCATGATCTTTTTAGTCCCCCAAGAATTGAGGAGAAAATTTACTTTGATGATACTTTGCCTCCTATTTATGATGATTATAATGATAGTAGTCTTTTGTTACCACCTGTTATGGAGGATGAATTTGATTATGAATACAATATGCCTCCTATATTTGATGATGAGAATAATAATGATAGCTACTTTGTTGAATTTGCACCCACTACAACTAATAAAATTGATTATGCTTATGTGGAGAGTAATAATTTTATGCATGAGACTCATGATAAGAATGTTTCATTTGATAGTTATATAGTTGAGTTTGCTCATGATGCTACTGGACATTACTATGAGAGAGGAAAATATGGTTGTAGAAATTTTCATGTTACTAAAACACCTCTCTATGTGCTGAAATTTTTGAAGCTATACTTGTTTTATCTTTCTATGCTTGTTGCATTATGCTTCTTGAACTTGTTTATTTACAAGATTCCTATGCATAGGAAGCATGTTAGACTTAAATGTGTTTTGAATTTGCCTTTTGATGCTCTTTTTTGCTTAAAATATTATTTCTTGCGAGTGCATCATTAAAACTGCTGAGCCCATCTTATTGGCTAAAAAGAAAGAACTTCTTGGGAGATAACCCATGTGTTTATTTTGCTACAGTACTTTGTTTTATATTTGTGTCTTGGAAGTTGTTTACTACTGTAGCAACCTCTCCTTATCTTAGTTTTGTGTTTTGTTGTGCCAAGTAAAGTCGTTGATAGTAAGGTTCATACTAGATTTGGATTACTGCGCAGAAACAGATTTCTTTGCTGTCACGAATCTGGGCAAAATTCTCTGTAGGTAACTCAGAAAATTATGCCAATTTACGTGAGTGATCCTCAGATATGTACGCAACTTTCATTCAATTTGAGCATTTTCATTTGAGCAAGTCTGGTGCCTCAATAAAATTCGTCTTTACGGACTGTTCTGTTTTGACAGATTCTGCCTTTTATTTCGCATTGTTTCTTTTGCTATGTGGGATGGATTTCTTTGTTCCATTAACTTCCAGTAGCTTTGAGCAATGTCCAGAAGTGTTAAGAATGATTGTGTCACCTCTGAACATGTGAATTTTTGATTATGCACTAACCCTCTAATGAGTTGTTTCGAGTTTGGTGTGAAGGAAGTTTTCAAGGGTCAAGAGTGGAGGATGATATACTACGATCAAGAAGAGTGAAAAGCCTAAGCTTGGGGATGCCCCGGTGGTTCACCCCTGCATATATCAAGAAGACTCAAGCGTCTAAGCTTGGGGATGCCCAAGGCATCCCCTTCTTCATCGACAAATTATCAGGTTCCTTCTCTTGAAACTATATTTTTATTCGGTCACATCTTATGTACTTTACTTGGAGCGTCTGTATGTTTCTTGTTTTTGCTTTTGTTTGAATAAATGCTTGTGTGGGAGAGAGACACGCTCCGCTGGTTCGTATGAACACATGTGTTCTTAGCTTTTAGTATTCATGGCGAAGTTTCTTCTTCGTTAAATTGTTATATGGTTGGAATTGGAAAATGATACATGTAGTATTTGCTAAAATGTCTTGGATAATGTGATACTTGGCAATTGTTGTGCTCATGTTTAAGCTCTTGCATCATATACTTTGCACCTATTAATGAAGAAATACATAGAGCATGCTAAAATTTGGTTTGCATATTTGGTTTCTCTAAGGTCTAGATAATTTCTAGTATTGAGTTTGAACAACAAGGAAGACGGTGTAGAGTCTTATAATGTTTTCAATATGTCTTTTATGTGAGTTTTGCTGCACCGGTTCATCCTTGTGTTTGTTTCAAATAACCTTGCTAGCCTAAGCCTTGTATCGAGAGGGAATACTTCTCATGCATCCAAATCCTTGAGCCAAACAACACTATGCCATTTGTGTCCACCATACCTACCTACTACATGGTATTTCTCAGCCATTCCAAAGTAAATTGCTTGAGTGCTACCTTTAAACAATTCAAAATTTATCACCTCTGATTTGTGTCAATGTTTTATAGCTCATGAGGAAGTATGTGGTGTTTATCTTTCAATCTTGTTGGGCAACTTTCACCAATGGACTAGTGGCTTCATCCGCTTATCCAATAATTTTGCAAAAAGAGCTGGCAATGGGATTCCCAGTCCCAAATTAATTAACAAAAATAGACACTCCTCCATGGTATGTGATTGTTGGACGGCACCCGAAGGATTCGGTTAGCCATGGCTTGTGTAAGCAAAGGTTGGGAGGAGTGTCATCATAATAAAACTAAAATAAAAAGGCACTCCTTCATGGTATGAGATTGTTGGCAGGCACCCGAGGATTCGGTTAGCCATGGTTTGTGAAAGAAAGGTTGGAAGGAGTGCCACCCAAAAATAAAATAAAATGGGAGCCGCTCTTTGAAGGTTTGCCTGGCAAGGGGGTTAGAGTACCCGCTACCATTCGTTGACAACAACAAACACCTCTCAAAATTTTACTTTTATTGCTCTCTATATGTTTTCAAAATCAAAGCTCTAGCACAAATATAGCAATCGATGCTTTCCTCTTTGAAGGACCTTTCTTTTACTTTTATGTTGAGTCAGTTCACCTATTTCTCTCCACCTCAAGAAGCAAACACTTGTGTGAACTGTGCATTGATTCCTACATACTTGCATATTGCACTTATTATATTACTCTATGTTGACAATATCCATGAGATATACATGTTACAAGTTGAAAGCAACCGCTGAAACTTAATCTTCCTTTGTGTTGCTTCAATGCTTTTACTATGAATTATTGCTTTATGAGTTAACTCTTATGCAAGACTTATTGATGCTTGTCTTGAAGTACTATTCATGAAAAGTCTTTGCTATATGATTCACTTGTTTACTCATGTCATTTACATTGTTTTGATCGCTGCATTCATTACATATGCTTTACAAATAGTTTGATTAAGGTTATGATGGCATGTCACTCCAGAAATTATCTTTGTTTATCGTTTACCTGCTCGGGACGAGCAGGAACTAAGCTTGGGGATGCTGATACGTCTCCGACGTATCGATAATTTTTTTATGTTCCATGCCACATTATTGATGATATCTACATGTTATATGCACACTTTATGTCATATTCGTGCATTTTCTGGAACTAACCTATTAACAAGATGCCGAAGTGCCAGTTCCTGTTTTCTGCTGTTTTTGGTTTCAGAAATCCTAGTAACGAAATATTCTCGGAATCGGACGAAATCAACGCCCAGGTTCCTATTTTGCCCGGAAGCATCCAGAACACACGAGAACCGCCAGATAGGGGGCACAGGGCCACCAAACCCTAGGCCGGCGCGGCCAGGGGGGCCGCGCCCCCCTATAGTGTGGGCCCCCCAGAAGTCCACCGACCTTGCCCTTCCGCCTATTTAAAGCCTCCGTCGCGAAAACCCTGATATGTTCGACGAAACCCACAGAAACCTTCCAGAGCCGCCGCCATCGCGAAGCCAAGATCTGGGGGACAGGAGTCTCTGTTCCGGCACGCCGCCGGGACGGGGAAGTGCCCCCGGAAGGCTCCTCCATCGACATCACCGCCATCTCCATCAACGCTGCTGTCTCCCATGAGGAGGGAGTAGTTCTCCATCGAGGCTCGGGGCTGTACCGGTAGCTATGTGGTTCATCTCTCTCCTATGTACTTCAATACAATAATCTCATGAGCTGCCTTACATGATTGAGATTCATATGATGATGCTTGTAATCTAGATGTCGTTATGCTAGTCAAGTGAATTTTACTTATGTGATCTCCGGAGACTCCTTGTCCCACGTGTGTAAAGGTGACAGTGTGTGCACCGTGTGGGTCTCTTAGGCTATATTTCACAGAATACTTATTCACTGTTATGAATGGCATAGTGAAGTGCTTATTTATATCTCTTTATGATTGCAATGTGTTTTGTATCACAATTCATCTATGTGCTACTCTAGTGATGTTATTAAAGTAGTTTTATTCCTCCTGCACGGTGTAATGGTGACAGTGTGTGCATCCGTGTTAGTACTTGGCGTAGGCTATGATTATGATCTCTTGTAGATTATGAAGTTAACTATTGCTATGATGGTATTGATGTGATCTATTCCTCCTACATAGTGTGAAGGTGACAGTGTGCATACTATGTTAGTACTTGGTTTAGTCGAATTGATCTTTCATGCACTCTAAGGTTATTTAAATATGAACATTGAATTGTGGAGCTTGTTAACTCCGGCATTGAGGGTTCGTGTAATCCTACGCAATGGTGTTCATCATCCAACAAGAGTGTAGAGTATGCATTTATCTATTCTGTTATGTGATCAAAGTTGAGAGTGTCCACTAGTGAAAGTCTAATCCCTAGGCCTTGTTCCTAAATACTGCTATCGCTGCTTGTTTCTTGTTTTCTGCGTTACTACCGCTGCGTTACTACCGCTTGTTCTTGTCCTGGGCAAAGCACTTTTCTGGTGCCGTTGCCACTGCTCATATATATTTATACCACCTGTATTTCACTATCTCTTCGCCGAACTAGTGCACCTACTAGGTGTGTTGGGGACACAAGAGACTTCTTGCTTTGTGGTTGCAGGGTTGCATGAGAGGGATATCTTTGACCTCTTCCTCCCTGAGTTCGATAAACCTTGGGTGATCCACTTAAGGGAAAACTTGCTGCTGTTCTACAAACCTCTGCTCTTGGAGGCCCAACACTGTCTACAGGAAAAGGAGGGGGGCGTAGACATCACACACCCTAGTATGAGCACCTCTCCCCATGAGCTTGGCCTCCCAGTGAAGACCAACTGTCAACCTGGGAACTGCACAGGGCTTGGCCGTACAATTCACCTCAATTCACATCATTTCTCAACAACAGAGGCAGCCTCAAGCATAACCCCTATGATGTGTGTTCTGAGGGAACCCATACTAAGATGCATAAATTTCCAGTTAAGCCCTACCCATAATCAGGTATTGTGGGGGTACTCAATATTGGAAAGGTATCGCATTCAAACCAATATTAGTTTTATCAAAAATCACCATCTTCTCTTGGTCATATTCACCTTCAAAGAATCATTCAATGGAATGACTCATCATTCCAAGGTTTCAAATTCATTTCAAGTCACATGTTCCCATCTAGAGTAGTCAAGTTTTAGTATTTAGCACTAGCACTAATCATGAGGGGTGCTATCTTGCTTGGCTAGCTTGAGACTAACTTTGCTACTCTAGTAACCTTCTTTAACTTAGACCAAAGTTAACTATAAAAGTAACTCTTGAAATAAACAAGTAAAAACTTGTAAGGTAAAAACTTGGGATAGGCTTGTGGTAAGAAAGGTAAGACTATGGTGCCTTGCCCCAAGGGGCTTTGCACTTTGCAAAAATATTAGCTTGCCTTGGTAGTGGTCAAAGTTCTCCTCCTCCTCTTGGTAGCAACCTTCTTCCTCCGGGTATTCTCCGGTGCTAGCGTCTAAATTTGAATACGAGTATAATCACTCAACAAATTCAATGGCTATTCCAAGCATCACATGCATTCACACAAATTATTCTAGTCACACAATTAATACAATTAGGTGCATTGGTTTCTTCTTCTTAGGAAAATAATTTCCTCTCATTACATATGTAAATGATAGTTTCCATATAGTTCTTGAGGAATAATTTCATCTCATTGAATCTTCTTTAAGATTTAATTTCTCAAACAATCATACCTGAATTCAAGTTGACCTAAGTCAACCATTCATCATCATTATTTGAGAAAATGATTTAAATGAGGTAGACCCCTCATACTATTTAGTAATGCCTATTATGCTTTAAAATCTCCAAGTATTTCATGTGAGAGTATTTGACCAGGGGTTCAAACTTCATATGAAAGTACTTGGGATGAGATTTAAATGAAGTAAAATACTTCATATGATTTGCATAATAGTTTTGGACAATATCACTTAAGTAAACTAGCCATATAGTCCATTAATTAAACTAGGGCATGATCATTCAAAGTGACCACACCATTTTGTTGCAGAAACAATTAATGTAAGTTAAAAGTGAGCTATTGGAGTTGGAATTAACTAAATATCACTTTTGGTTGATTTTTAATATTTAATTGAATGTGCAAAAGTCCCTGACTTAATCTTTTGGTCACTTTATTTCTACAACCGATCTCAAGGTGAGACCAGTGGCAAGTTGTAGAACTTTTCAGTAGCTTTCCAACAACATCAAATTTGCTAAATTTGGCCAAGCCAAACAGATTCTATTAAATTTCAAAGTTGGAGCCAGTATTGAATTTGATTTGAATTGAATTAAACTAGATTTGAATAAAAGGGCCGGTGGGAAACGAGTTTGGGCCGAAACGGTTTGAATTAAAGAAATTCGGCCCAGCAACGAATCTCGTGCGAGTGGGCTTGCTGATAGTGTGGGGGCCACCCGTCAGCGTCTGTTTAAACCCGAAACGGTATGTTTGATGTGGGGCGTTGGATTAGATCCAAATCGGACGGGCGAGGTTCATCGTCTTCTCCGACGAGAACCCGCGTCTCTGGCGGCGGACCTAGGGGGTCAGAGGGCTAACCAGTGGTCCGGCGAGCGGCGGCGAGGTTCATGGTGAGGTTGTTGACGACGGTGAAGCAGCCTGTAGCAGTGGCGGAGCTTGGGGCGGCCTGGATCGACGGCGATTCCTCCAGAGCTTCCGCGGCTCCGAGCTTGCGATTGCGGCGACTCCAGCGGCGATTAAGTGTGTGGCTTGGTCGTGGAGAAGTAGAGATGGGAGGAGAGGCCGGTGGTGTGCTTGGTTTGCTCAGGGGAGCTCTCTATTTATAGAGGAGCAAGGGTGCTACGGGGCAGGGTTATGGTCGACATGGGCGCGGCGGTTCCGGCGAGCTAGGGAGCTAGGCGATGGCGGGAATCTGTTCAGCGTGTCCAGGCGAAGCTATTGGCGGCGACAGCGCGGTCGGGCGGCGTCTCGTTTGCTCGCATTGCTTCCGTGTCTGCCGCGGCAGCTACGGTATTTTGTTCATCATCTCCGGCGGCGGCTGCTTGTGACGGTAAAGCACACGTCCGTTGGGAACCCCAAGAGGAAGGTGTGATGCGTACAGCTGCGAGTTTTCCCTCAGAAAGAAACCAAGGTTATCGAACCAGTAGGAGTCAAGAAGCACGTTGAAGGTTGATGGTGGCGTAGTGTAGTGCGGCGCAACACCAGGGATTCCGGCGCCAACATGGAACCTGCACAACACAACCAAAATACTTTGCCCCAACTTAACAGTGAGGTTGTCAATCTCACCGGCTTGCTGTAACAAAGGATTAGATGTATAGTGTGGATGATGATGTTTGCAGGGAACAGTAAGAACGAGTGTTGCAGTAGATTGTATTCGATGTAAAAGAATGGACCGGGGTCCACAGTTCACTAGTGGTGTCTCTCCGATAAGAATAAGCATGTTGGGTGAACAAATTACAGTTGGGCAATTGACAAATGGCATGACAATGCACATACATATTATGATGAGTAGTGTGAGATTTAATTGGGCATTACGACAAAGTACATAGACCGCTATCCAGCATGCATCTATGCCTAAAAAGTCCACCTTCAGGTTATCATCCGAACCCCTTCCAGTATTCAGTTGCAAACAACAGACAATTGCATTAAGTATGGTGCATAATGTAATCAACACAAATATCCTTAGACAAAGCATTCATGTTTTATCCCTAGTGGCAACAACACATCCACAACCTTAGAACTTTCTGTCACTGTCCCAGATTTAATGGAGGCATGAACCCACTATCGAGCATAAATACTCCCTCTTGGAGTTACAAGTAACGACTTGGCCAGAGCCTCTACTAATAACGGAGAGCATGCAAGATCTTAAACAACACATATATGATAGATTGATAATCAACATAACATAGCATTCCATATTCATTGGATCCCAACAAACGCAACATGTAGCATTACAGATAGATGATCTTGACCATGTTAGGCAGCTCACAAGATCCGACAATGATAGCACAATGAGGAGAAGACGACCATCTAGCTACTGCTATGGACCCATAGTCCAGGGGTGAACTACTCACGCATCAATCCGGAGGCGACCATGGCGGTGAAGAGTCCTCCGGGAGATGATTCCCCTCTCCAGCAGGGTGCCGGAGGCGATCTCCTGAATCCCTCGAGATGGCATTGGTGGCGGCGTCTCTGGAAGGTTTTCCGTATCGTGGCTCTCGGTACTGGGGTTATCTCGACGAAGACTATATGTAGGCGGAAGGGTAGGTCAGGGGGTGTCACGAGGGGCCCACACGCTAGGGCCGCGCGGCCAGGGCCTGGGCCACGCCGCCCTGCTGTGTGGCCGCCTCGTTGCCCCACTTCGTTTCCCTTTCGGACTTCTGGAAGCTTCGTGGAAAAATAAGACCCTGGGCGTTGATTTCGTCCAATTCCGAGAATATTTCCTTACTAGAATTTCTGAAACCAACAACAGCAGAAAACAGCAACTGGCTCTTCGGCATCTTGTAGGTTAGTGCCGGAAAATGCATAAATATGACATAAAGTATGTATAAAACATGTGAGTATCATCATAAAAGTAGCATGGAACATAAGCAATTATCGATACGTTGGAGACGTATCAGCGGCGGTCTAGGGTTCCTGTCGTGGGCGTGTCTGGCACATCCGCGATGGCACATCGATGCTCAAGGCGTTGAGAGAGGGGCCAGGGCGAGCGTGTGCTGGTGGGGTGGCGCGTGGCCAGAGGTTGTCCGCGGCGTGCACTGCTGTGACGCGAGCGGCATGCTGGGTCGATCTGGGCGTGCGATCTCCGGCGAGCTGCTGCTTCTTCCTTGACAACGGCGAGTGTAGGTGGTGCTAGGGTGGTGCGGTGGCGTCGTTGGGCAGCAGGGCCAGGGTAGGGGAGGAAGGAGAGAAGAGGAGGTGCGGCATGGTGGCTACATGGCCGGCATGGCTTGCACATGCAAGCTATGCATGGCATCCTAGGGTTTCTATGCTGGGATGTGAGAGAGAGGGGACCAGGGGACAGGTTAGAGTGAGAGGGGGCAGTAGGATTAGCTAGCTCACTATTTTAAATAGTGTTTGTAATGATTCCATATTTGAATTTTACATAGTTTGCCCAAATTTGGTTGAGCTCTAATGGATTCAAAATTTGAAAGTTGTGAATTTGGTTAAGTTGTAATTGACCAGAGACAACTATGTGTGGTGGTGGAATTTTAAAAATCAAAGAATAGCAAAATTGCAAAGTTGGAGATTGTTCCACATAATAAAAAGTCCCAACTTTGCATGAGCATAGAATTTGATCCAAAGTGATTTTGGCATGATGGTCTTTACCAAAATTGTTCACCTTGATGTGCTCTTTAATGAGGTGCAAAGAATTGGGAAAGTTTAGTTTGAAAAATTTTAATTGCAAGGGCTCAAAGTAGGGATCAGACTATAAATGGCAGATTTGACCATTATCATATGTGATCCCATTTTGAGTTTGAAATTGATTTGTTTTGTGTTTCTTTGATTCCAAAAGTTGTAATAAGTGTTTAGTAACATAATACAACTAATGGGGAAGACTAAAATGGTCTAGGGAAAAGATTTGCAAAAATGGCATAAACCATATGTGAGGGTCTTAGGGTTTTATTCTTATTTGATTTCTTTCTCTTTTTGATTTATTTGGTTTGTGATCTTCACTTGATCACATTAGGGTTTTAGGGTTTAGCACATAAACATAATAACAATCATCATGGAATATCACTCAAATGCACAAGTCCTATGCATGGCACTATATGCAAATAAAAGTTTTTGTTGGCTCTGAATTTTGAATCTCTGGAATTCTTCTAACTTTCTTTTATTGAAATTTGGGATGTTACATGGCTTCTCATCGAATATAAAGGGAATAGTAAATATGAAAGAGAAAATTTCCAAAACCTAATGTCTCATGATTGCCACGTGCTTATGACGCAATTGCTTCCGGTTGCATTGAGGGGAATTCTACCGGAAAATGTTCAGCTGGCCATTGTGAAGGTATGTGTGTTCCTCAATGTAATTTCTCAGAAGGTAATCGATCGATAAAGTCTATCAGGGTTACATATTGATGTGGTCCGATGTCTGGTCAGCTTCGAGTTGTTGTTCCTGCCATCCTTCTTCAATATTATGACGCACCTCCTAGTTCACCTACTCGAAGAGATTAGAATTCTCGGTCATGTGTTTCTACACAATATGTTCCCATTCGAGAGGTTCATGGGAGTCTTAAAGAAATATGTTCTTAACCGTGCTAGGCCAGAAGGAAGCATCTCCAAGGGCTATGGAACAGAGGAGGTCATTGAGTTTTGTGTAGACTTTCTTCCTGACCTTAAGACGATTGGTGTTCCTGAATCTCGGTATGAGGGGAGGCTGACTGGAAAAGGCACACTAGAAAGGAAAGCAACGATATGTATGGGCAAGAATTCTTTCACTCAAGCACACTACACGGTTCTACACAATTCCATCTTGGTGGCTCCGTATATCGAGAGACACACGAATATTCTAGGCGCCAAAAACCCGGGGAAGGATGACTCCTGGATTAAAGGGGAACACGAGAAGACTTTCGGCAGTTGGTTGCAGACACATCTCATGAATAACACCACCGTTGGAGATTAGCTGTACTGGTTGGCCAGGTCACCATTTTCGACTATATGTACTTTCCAAGGGTACGAGAGAAATGTGAATACATTTTACACGGTCGCCCAAGATAAAAAAAGAGCACCAACCAAAACAGTGGTATCCGCTTTGATGCAGCATACGACAATGGGAAGAAGGACACATATTATGGGTACATAGAGGAGATATGGGAACTTGACTATGGACCTACTTTTAAGATCCCTTTGTTTCAGTGCAAATGGGTCAAGCTAGCAGGAGGCGGGGTACATGTAGACCAAAAGTACAACATGACAATAGTGGATCTCTACAATCTTGCATACATGGACGAACCATTCGTCCTAGCCAACGATGTGGCTCAGGTTTTGTATATAAAGGACATGTCTACCAAAACGAGAAAAAGAAATCAGCAAAAGAATACATCGTCCGATGAGCCAAAGCGCCATATAGTTCTTTCAGGAAAAATAAATATCGTGGGAGTAGATTACAAGACAGACATGTCAGTAGATTATAATAAGTTTCATGAAATCCACCCTTCACAGTGAAAACTGACCCAAGCATCCCCTTGAATGATGAAGATTCTCCATGGCTACGACCCAGAAGAAAAATAAATAATAGATAGGGATGTTGACCCAATCATAGTGTTAAATGATGAAGATGCTCCATGGTTACGGCTGAAGCGATCATAATAAGGGCATACACGAAGAAGATTCATGGCACACATGTGTATCTCAATATGGCAATTAATTTCCCATTTGTTTTTGTGTACTATTACGGGAGATGAAGACATTCACGAGTTTGTGGGATTCCGAGGTGGAGTTTCCGAAGATATCCTAGGGCGTGTGCACCAACGACATATTCGAGAAACTCCGCCATAGGAGATTTCCCAACCATTTCCTCCAGCCATGGGGACGAAGCTCCCTACCTTCTAGGTTGGCTTGTTGAGCTACTTGCCATGGCGATTATCGACGCTCCTTTTTTAGGCACGGTGCCGCTTCTCCTTCGTCGTGTTCCTCCGATAGGGCGTCGTACCTTATCTCATCGAGCAGTGCATCCACCCACACGTCCTTATCATGCCGACAGCTTTAGTCTCGGTTGCACCCACCAGCCGGGACTAACGGTTACCCACGCGTCCTTATTCCGCTGACAGTTTAGTTACATGACACAAAAAACCACCTTTAGTCCCGCTTGCACCCACCACCCAAGAAAAATGGTTACCCACACGTCCTTATCGCACCGACAATTTTGGTAGATGGCTTCTAAAACCACCCTAGTCCCGGTTGCACTCACCAGCTGAGACTAAAGGTTAGATGGCCAACTCTGGCTTCCTCTTCTTCCTCCTCCTCATCATCATCGGCGTCAGCCATGATGAAGCCATCCTTCTCGCTGGTAAGCCAAAAAATATTAGTTAATCTATTTTTAATTGAAAGTGGCAAATTTATTAATAGTTTGATAAGTTAGAATAATTATTTTATAAAACAGAAAATGGATTTGGATTGCTTATTCAAATTCAAGCACTTTTCATGTTGAAAGTTTAGTGAGATTCAAAAATATTCAAAAAAATCATAGTTAATATATTTTTAATTCAAAATGTCAAATTTATTAATAGTTTGACAAGTTAGAATAATTGTTTTAAAAACATAAAATGGATTTGGATTACTTATTCAAATTTAAGCACTTTTCATGTTGAAAGTTTAGTTAATTCAAAAATATGCAAAACAAATATGAGTTAATCTATTTTTTAATTGAAAGTGGAAAATTTGTTAATAGTTTGACATGTTAGACAATTGTTTTACAAAACAAAAAATGGATTTGGATTACTTATTCAAATTCAAGCACTTTTCATGTTGAAAGTTTAGTGAGATTCAAAAGTATGCAAAAACTATTTCATTCAAATGTTCAAAAATTTAAAATTGTGCTAAATTCCAAATAAAAAGAAGCAAAACTAGCCCTCCTCGTTCAAATTTTGGGCCTTTATTCCCGGCCCAAACCACCAGCCGGGACAAAAGGGTGGCAGCACCCATGACAACCTGAAACTGCCGCCACACCCTTTAGTCCCGCACGGTGGCACAAACCGGGACTAAAGACCCCCATTAGTCCCGCACCGTGCCACGAGCCGGGACAAAAGGGGGTATAGAAGCTGGCGTCTTCCCTAGACGGTTCCATCGAATGGGGACTTAGCCATTTTCAAGTGCGAAGAGAAGAGATCGACGCTGTCAGGCTGCCCGACCTCCACGCGCCGCCTACCTCCACGCATTGTCGCAGCCGTCGGTGTCTCCCTCACCGTCGTCGCCGCTGCCCGCCGCACGCCGATCCGCGCCGCCTCGCGCGCCTCCGCCGCACCTCGCCGGCCGTCACCTCGCCGCCGCCCACGCTACCTCGCCTCCAGCCGGCACCACCTCGACCCGCCGCCCGGTGATGCTTTTTTGTTTTGTTTTTTACATGTTACTTAATTTGTTAGTTGTATATGTTAGTATATTTTTTAGTTTTTTAGTTTTAATGAATTTCATATATCTTTTAGTTTTATATGTTAGTGAATTTGTTAGTTTTAGTGAATTTATATGTTAGTTATATATAGTTAGTGAATTTATATGTTAGTTATATATAGTTAGTGAATCTATATGTTAGTTATATATATGAACTATTATTATTAGGAGAAATAGAAATAGTTGTATTATTAGGAGAAATATAAATGGATTAGAAATATAAATAGGAACTATTATTCTTTGTTAGAAATATTTAGAGATGGATTATAAATATATAGAAATAGAAAATAGATAACATCGGGAACAAGAGAGTGCATTTGCTACCCGCATGGGTAGCTACACTCCCATGCATTATACCAATATGCAAGCCATATTAATTTGTTTTACCTCGGTTTCCTAGTAGAACGTGGAATTCTAGTGTACAAAAGTGGTTTCCGATTTTTCATATGAATACTGATCAAAGTCAACTCATCAACGTATTTTGCGTTGACTTTATGAATACTTAGTTGACTTAAAAAAAAAGTTCAAATCAAAATTCGGAAACCACTTTTGTACACTAGAATTTCGCGTTCTACTAGAAAACCGAGCTAAAACAAGTTAATATGGCTTGCATATTGGTATAATGCATGGGTGTGTAGCTACCCATGCGGGTAGCACGCTCCATCCCTATTTTGCAAATAGAAATAGGATTATTTTTCAAAATAGAAATAAGATTATTTTGCAAATAGAAATATGATTATTTTGAAAATGATATATCATGAATTTTGAAATAACATTGTGTGCCTTTTGCAGAAACTATGGATCCACATAGCAGGGACCTAGAACAGGAAGAAATTCTCGAGGATATAATCCACGATGCTCCTGATGTTAAACAGCTGAAACCCCGTCGTCGTATCTGAACCCCTCTAGGGATGGAATGGAGGTCGACCGATGTGAGGATGAAGCCGACGGTTCCGATGATGGAGAATGCGATAGCTCCGATGATGGAGAAGCTGATAGCTTCGAAGATGGAGAAGCCGGTGGAGACTTAACGAAGTCCGGTGAGGGAGTTGTATATATATATATGAAGTTCGGCGATCACTAGTAATATGTGGAAATATTTGAGGGAGCGGTATATATTGAGTTGTATATACATATAAATTGACGAATGTATCTTCTCTTAGGCCTCCACATCGAGCAAAGCTGCGAAACAAGGCCCGTCCAAAAAGTTAGATGCACGCATTACACATTTGAGGTCATATCCCCTATGGGAGAACCCAAGTTACCCAAGAAGGCTGTCGCCGCATTTAAGAAACAATGTGGAGTTCTAGAGAGAACCGGAAAGGGTTCCGAAAGAATCTGAAGGATGTTCAGAGTGGTGCGAGAGGTCTCTCGGATCATCAGGAATTAAATAACATTTATTACATGGGCTTGCAGGGGCGGCTAGAGTTTTTGGCTAGAGGGAATTTGTAAATTAATAAATTGCGAACGAATTTTCCATCTCCAGCGGAAAATACTATCATCTCCTACTAGATAAATTCCTAATTCACCTTTTTTGGGGGGCTTCCACTCTTACATAAAGCTCTTGATTTAATAATTCAAAACAGGGTAAAGGTTTTTTAAAGCATCGGTCTTCTAAATTCTCACAAGGGCCCCCAAGAATTTTTCTATAGCTTGTTGAATTATTTTCATTGATTCCCTCATTTTCAGGTCATCCTCTCCCTTGGCCAAGCCGGCCACCACACCCTTTTAGGGCTTTGAGGCGCCACCTCCACCCCTCCCCCTCCTGCTATATAAGGTGGAGGCACTGAAGGAGGAGAGCACACAATTCCCCCTTGTGGAAAAAAGGAGAGCCCCCTTTGGGAGCTTTTCCTCCTTCTCTCTCTAGGGTTCCCTCTCCCATGCGTGGCTCCTCGAAGAGCTGCATATGGAGGGAGTACTACTCCACCCGGTACGCGGTAGCGCCGCTGGGATGCCGGGAACGTCTTTGAGCATCGTGTGCTTGTGAAACTATGCGGTGCTGAATTTGCGGTACTCATGGTGGTACAGGAGGACTTACACGATCCCGAGGTTAGAAATGAAGTACGACTACATTAACCATGTTCTAGTGGAACATTAACCGCTTTCGGTATACGAGGGTACGTTACCGAAACTACCTCCATTATTCTAGATAGATTTGGGTAACCGGCTTGCGTTAGTTAGACTAGTCACAATGTACATGATACTAGTTTGTGATACCACCTCCACAATGCATAGTATCATAATATGGTATCATACTTATGTCATATTTAATATTTTGTAGAATCTCAATGCAAATGTGTGTACATGATGTATTTGTCATGAAGTTTTCTTGATTTATGTGTTATGATACAGTATCATAAAAGGCCGGAGGCAGCACCACCAACCAGGGACGAAGGGGGCAGCAAGGACCGCACCCATAAAGTTCCCGACGCCCCAAGCCAGGATTAAGTTACAGACGCCCGTACCACTTCGGGGATCCAATCAATTGGACGGAGGGGCTGGAGCGATTTTGCCGCAGATAACTAGTGGAGTCAACGATAGCTTGTAGATGTCTGCGACCTCGATGCATCGGACAACCACGGCTTCGACGCAACAAAGTTTGCCACTGCGGTGGGGGCTCCGTGCCCTGTAGGAGAAGAGGGCGGAGGCAAGGTCGGTGTCATCCTGGAGTACGCAGGCGACGTGTGAATGGGCGAGGTCAGGGTGGGCCGGGTTCCTTTTCCCCCGCAGGAGGAGAGCGCCGGTACCACTCGCCGGGTTTCAAGTAGTGGCAGTGGGGAAGGGATGCAAGGAGGGAGGATCTAGGGCTCCAGGTTACCTATACTGGCTTCGGAACGAAACGTTATTTAAGTTAGGCGGTGGCAGTTTCTGTAATTGTAATCGAAAAGTGTGGGTAGTTCCAAAACGGATGAAAAAAAGAGGGACCTTACTCCCTTTACTAGTAGGTAAATATAACATGAAAAGGGTTCATGCTGCGTCCCGTCCATCTCCACTTCTCCATCTACAGTATAGTAGAACAAATCGTCATTAGGCAGCGGCGCTACCCTGAACCCTAACCAGCATGACCTCGCCGGCGGCCGGTACACGCGGCCGCGGCCGTGGACGGGGCCGAGCCCGTGGCCGTGGACGCGGGCGTGGACGTGGAGGTGGGCGCGGCCGCTCGTCCAAGACGCCACCTCCCGCCTCGCCGCCCTCCCAAGGTCAAGGTGAGTCACTTCTCCTCCCGCCCTCGAGCTCACTCATCTCTTCTCTACTCTTCACCCTCTAACCCCCTTGGCTTGGACCCGCAGAGGCCGCACTGGAAGACACCGCCGACGGCTACGCTACTGGCTCAGCCGCCGTCGCCGCCGCCGTGCCGGAGACGACCGAGGCGGCTCAAGGTACGATTTTTTTACCTGACCACTGCCTGTTTCTACCTGTAGAGCGAGATGCTTGCTCGCGGCTGATAGATCTCCTAGTTTCGTTAGTTGCTCCGATGGGCTTCTCCGTGCTAACCGTTTGATGGAATGCCATGCCAGGGTCAATCGATCAGACAGTTGGGGAGGAACCAAAACAGCCGAGCCACACTATCGTGCTCTCTGATGATGAGATAGGGGAGGTGGAGGGCGGAGAGGCTCGTGCTATGGCCGCTGAGGACGCAGTGACTGCGCAAGATGCTCAAGGACGTGACCGGGAAGCAGTGGAGAATGAGGCGGCAGAGGTGAAAGAGCAGGATGTGGATGGTGGGAACGCTGATGATGTAGCCGCCAAGGATGATGTTGCTGCACAGAGCGCGACTGACGATGCATCAAATAAGCAAGAAAGTGACCCTCGACCGCTCTTCCAAGAAGAAATGAATGCTGAGCAACAAGAAGAGGAGGATCCCGAAGAGGTCATCTTCGAGGATCCCATGGATGAAGCGCTGGCTGCAGCTGAGGTCAAGGGAGAAGAGGAGGATCATGCTATGCTGGAGGAGGATCCTGAGGAGGTGGTTTTCGAGGATCCCCTGGGCGGGGGGCAGGTCAAAGGAGAGGAGGACCGTGCAAGGGTGGAGGAGGACGAGCGGACGGTGATGTCGAACATGGCGAAGAACAGGCAGCTGAAGAAGGAGCTGGAGATCTTCGTGGGAGGGCTGGGCCGCGACACTGTCGAGGAGGATATCAGGAAGGTGTTTGGACAGGTCGGCGATGTCGTGGAGGTCCGCCTCCACAAAGATTTCTTGACGAACAGGAATAAGGGGTTTGCGTTTGTCAAGTTTGCGAGCAAAGAGCAGGTTGCTCGGGCGCTTGCTGAAATGAAGAATCCTATGGTAATAACGCCTCAGATCTTTACTTTGAGGATGCACTGTTCTTTAGTACTCCCTCCCGTCTCATGAAACTTGTCGAAGATTTGACTAAATTTGGATCTATCTACATACTAAATAGTGTCTACATACATCCAAATTTTGACAAACCTAAGACAACTTTCGTATGATATCATCGTTTTTGTGATTTGATATGTGCATCTATTTTTCTTCCACTGCAGATACATGGAAAACGCTGTGGTGTCACTGCTAGTGAGGACAACGATACACTATTCTTGGGAAATATCTGCAATACATGGACAAAGGAAGCTGTATGTTTTTCTCATGTATGCAATCACGAGCTTTTAACTAAGTAACTTGACAAGTTCGTACCTTTTGTTTTTCAGATTAAGAGAAGGCTGAGTGACTACGGGGTACAAGGAGTTGAAAGCTTAACTCTTGTTCCTGATACCCAGAATGAGGGGAAGAGTCGGGGTTTTGCATTCCTCGAGTTTTCTTGCCACGCAGATGCGATGCTTGCATTCAAAAGGCTGCAGCAACCAGATGCTCTGTTTGGTCATCCTGAGAGAACTGCAAAAGTCGCTTTTGCAGAGCCAATTAAAGAACCAGATGCAGAAGTCATGGCACAGGTGTTTGAACTGCTATTACCATCCTCTTGTATTATAAAGAATTGCTGCATAAGAAGGTTGCCTTAAATTTACTATATTGCTGAGGTTAGTGAAAGAAGTGACTTAGTGTAGAAAGGTTACATTTTACCTTCAGTAATGATCTAAAAATACTACCTAATACTTCTATTTAGGTTTGAATTTTAGAGCAGACTGAGATCCGACATCTTCTTTGTTGCATAGTCGGTTTGTGTATGATCCTAGATATCTCTAATTCTCTATACAAAATAAGTTATTGTCTATGGCCAAACGGATACCACATGTTTTTATCTTACACTCTTTTCTCAATGTCCTTACTTTGTTACATTCTAGTATTTGGCGGGAAAGGACCGTAAATATCTCCTTTGTATCTGTTTTCACATTTGGATTATTCTCAATTGTTTGTTCTTCACATTGCAGGTTAAATCAGTATTTATTGACGGTCTTCCACCATACTGGGATGAAGATCGTGTTAAGGACCGATTCAAAGCTTATGGTTTGATAGAACGAGTTGTGCTTGCTCGCAATATGTCAAGTGCCAAAAGAAATGATTTTGGATTTGTAAACTTCTCAACACATGAGGCAGCTCTTGCCTGTATTGAAGCCACCAACAACACTGAATTGGGTGATGAAGGAAAATCAAAGGTATTTTCTGATTTGGAGTATTGCCGTCTTTCGTGTTGCATATATAACTCCTTACACCAAACAGCGTGCTCACATGTCCTTGTGTTGATGCTTAAGTGATGATTTTGGTGTTGTTAACTTCAGCTAAAAGTAAGGGTTAGACTTTCAAACCCTTTACCTAAAAGTCAGGCTGTGAAAGGTGGAATGAGTGGCGGGTTCAGAATTGGATATCCTGTATCTGGGTTTAACAAGCCTGGTAAGTAATTGTGCTCCCTCAAGTTTTGCTGTTGCTTGTGCTCTATGTGGATTGATTTATTAAACTTCGATGATTGCACAGGTAGAGGCTTTAATAGGGGAAGATCTGCCCCTCGTCGGGCAGGTTTCCATGGTGGTAGGGGTTTCAATAATCATTCTCTTGGTCGTGGCGGGAGATTTAGTTCCGCACCAAATAACAACAGTTTTGAAGTGTCGCCCTCTGATTTCCGAGGCAGTCAGGCTCCTGCGTTTCGAGGTGCACTTCCTATTGCGATTCAAAGCATCATTTTACTGTTCAAACCTTTTGAACGCATTTTCACACTGCTGACTATTATTAATAGAGGATAGATGGGAGCCTTCATCAGGAAGGCATGGTTCCTTTGATAGAGGTTATCCTCCACCTAGAAGGCCGGCATTTGAGCCTGAGGGTGATTTTGGTGGACCCTTTGGTGAAAATCAATATTTCTACGCAGATGCTCGGCCTAGTTTTAAGAGGCCACACTCTCACATGGTTTGTTACAGCATCTGTTACTAAAGTGCTAAGTAATTCTCTGTTACTATCCTCCTCTGAACTTACTTTTTGTCTGTTAGGAACCTGATCCTGGATATTTTGAGCCTGGTCCTCCCCGTGTGCGTCCTCGCTTTGACCATTACGACCATCCATTTCCGGGAGGGAACCGCTTTGATCACTATGACCAGCTGCCATTTTCTGGAAGGGACCGCTACAGAGGTTGTATCCTATTTTGGATGGAACACAGACATGTTTTGTGATGCCCCTTTGATACTTATTTGTTATGGCTTTTCATTGTATATTGCCATTGCAGACCCTTTTGAGATGGGGAGTGCTTATCCACGGGATTACTACGACCCTCGTCCTGGTCGTGTCCCTGCAGCCCCAGATGTAAGTATTTATCCTGTGTCCTTTTGTTATCCCTCTATTTGTCTAATTTCTGGTTTCTCTCCCATGTTATGCAGCAATATGGTAGGGGCGCATTCCGACCACATTATAGAGGCGGGCATTCTGGATTTAGAGGCAGACATTTTGGAGGCTGTGGGCATTACTACTAGGTGGTAGCGCTGCATGTCTCTTGTTATCTGGTGTGACTTTCTATTACTGGTCCCATTTGATATTTGCATCGTGCAGCACTAGTATGTGTTTAGATTTCTGGCGGTGGTGCAGGGTAGTAGACTAACAGTGTTTGGTTTGGTTGTCAGAAACACCATCCCCTCGTTAGCTGGTCGAGTCAGTTGGCTGTTAGTTCTCTTGATAATCACCGTTGCCGCAGACCTTTGCGAAAGAATAAATTTGTCCTTGTTAAAGGACATGTTTAGTGTCATGAATCTCCTATGAGGATATTGGTGGATGCCTTGATGATGTTAACATCTGCTAGGATCATGGCATGGACCTTTGATTAGCCGGTGATTTGGTGGATGCCTTGGAGATGAATTTTGGACAATTTATGGGGTTCTGTTGAATGTTTGCTGAGACTACTGGTATTGGTGTGCCATGGGGATATGGAATTGATTTGAGACTGTTCTTGGGGGTATTTTGTGTAAATATCTTGATTACTTAGTGGATCATGGAGTGCTAGCATTCTCATGAGGCTGTGAGCATGATAATGCAGTTTATGGTCGAATAAGATTTGTATGTTGGATTATTAGTTATTTTGTTACAATCTGTCCAAATCTCGTCACTCTTGGGTAATGCTCTTTGGAGACATGAACTTTTTCAGACCTGCGGTGATAGAATTTCAGCATGGAAGAAGTTGATCTGGTGTTACTATGTTAGTCATTGTGTCTGAGAGGGTTGGATTTTGGGCATGCAGTGATATTTAGGCATGTAGAAGTGGTCGAGAGATTTACAGAGACTAAAGTTTCATGAAATCCATCTGTAGCTGTTGTCTTTTCTGACTCTTATAATGGATCCAGTACCCTGTTTGTTCACTTGGACATGTTTTAACTAACTGGCTAACATAGTTTTTAGAGAAGTGATCATCTCGAGCACCCAGTGAGTTGCAGGGGCAGGTAAGAAAAGGTGGCATTTGTTCATATAATGTTGGTTTTTCTTCGGTATATGGATTTGTTGTCATGTTTGTTTGTTTTAACACTTCCTTTGCTGGTTGGAAGTCATGGATCAAGCAGTTAATAAAGATGGCATTCGTCCATATGCTGTTCAGTTTACTTCCATTGTGTATATGAAGGCAGAAGGTGCCGTCTGGTTTATTCATTGCAGCGTGTGATGCTTGTGTCTGTATTGGGAGCCGTTACATGTTGCTGCGTTTGTACATGTACTGGAACAAAATATTTGATAGACTGATTTTAAATGTCCTTATTTCTCGACTGAAAACCCAGCAGATCCGTGCAACTAATATATTCAGTTTTTAGTGTTGGTTCAAAAGAGAGGACATATAAGTGAAATATGCTGGGTTCCATGAGTTATGTATCAACTTCAAAACTTATCAACTAAAAAATAACTATAGCAAGCCTTTGTAACATGAAGTGAGCTGTAAATTTGCTTACGATTATGCTTGGTGGATGCAATGATATTACAACAGTGCCAGCATACTTGGTAAGATTGGTCTTGTTGCCAATACAACTTCAAAACTTTAAATTTCCTCTGGTAAGAAGTCAAAAGTTTGAAAGAAACACCTAGTAGCTACTTCATAATTCATAGTAATGTTCTTGTCTGAAGAACTGGCAGTGCTATAAGGCTACCTGTTCTTCTGCCAAAAATACCTCCACCTAATGCTTCCAGGTCTTACCCAACCATGTACCAGATGCTGGCCCCCTCCCCTCCCGAGATCTCCTCCCGCCGCTGGCCTCCTGCTGCCGGTCTCCGCTCCAGCTCCCCTCCCCGCCCCATGCGTCCGCCTCAAGGAGGCCAGTGCCGCCTGGCTAGCATCTCCTCCCACCCCGGCGGCCATGCCTGCATCCCTGCCCCGCCGGCCACTCCCTCAAGCTCGTCCCTCGCCGCTGGTCTCCGTTCGCCTCCTGCGTCCGCGTCAACGGGTCTGACGCTGATGAAGCGGATCAGCAACCTGCTGCAACGTCTTTGATCTGGTACCTGCAATCTGCATCACAAGTTGAGATCAATGCATGTCAAAACTTTCAGTCAGCATGTCATTCCAGCATAATGCAGTCAAAAGATGTTGTTGTCCAAAGATAGTGCATGCCAAAACTTTCAGGAAGAGTGCATGTCTCTATTTTTGACACATGAATGATAAGCCTAACAACTAAGAAGCATGTCTCTGTTCTGGAGTTTGTCATTCAGGAAGACTGCATGCAAAGGCCCTAAGCTTGGAACTAAGAAGCATGTCTCTGTTTATAGTCTGTCATTCAGGAAGAGTGCATGTTGTTAAAACTTTTTGACTTGGAGTCCAAACATTAAGCATTGTCATGTAAGTTCTCAAGCAAATCAAGTTATTTTAAAATTTAAAAGTTGACAACATCAGTAGTTTAGAGTTGTAAAAGGCTTAACCAATCTACTCCATTAGAAGCTGACAACATCAGGAGTACTCAATTTAAATAAAAACAAAAGAGAAACATTAATCATTAAAGAAGAGTGAAGCTAATAAATCTACTCCCTTGATGTCTGACTCTGAATTTAGCTACTAGTGCACTTTGAGTACAGAACATAATGCATGTTTCCTACCAACAAATGCCACTGAAGCTCTTTAGCACACAAATGATGACAAAAACTCAAAGCAGCAGAAAAAAGTGAACTTACTCGATCGGCTCCCTTGGTGTGAGCTCTGTATGTCTTGCCATCCTTATTTTCTCCATACCAGAAGTAGGTCTCGGTCCTCTCATCATACATCACACCTCCTCCATGCGCTTGTATAGGTTTGCTATCGCACAAACAGAGAGTGGCTTGCTATCGCAGACGTAGAAGCCTATCGACCAACACCATTAGAAACTATCGCAGCTGTTATAGGAAGCTACTATTTTTTACGTTTTATTTTACTCATTTGATGAGGGCATGTCTCATTTACAGGTGAGGAGGATACTCACTTGGTGCCTAAACATAAGGTGAAGAAACCAGGGGCATGGTGTCTGCACGAAGAAAGAATGCACTATCACAAAACGCCTAAAGCAGGAATCCCTCAGTTCCCTATACTGAAATTTATCACATTCCTGGATCTACTCCAGAAAGGCACTTTGGTTATGAACTTATGATTATGACTGTACATGGGCTGGATATAATGTTAACAGAGTATATCATCAATTACAGAAAAGGCACTTTGGTTTTTTGCAAGATATTTAATCACTGGATACTCCAGTAGTTTCATCCAGCAGGATACCCATATGTTTACCCTGGTTAAACTTTTTACTAAGATAAACAAGCAGCTAATACTCCAGTAGTACCAGTAGAACAGACCAAAATTTTCCCATCTACTGTAGTGTAGAATAACAAAGACAATTCAGGTTGGACTGTTCTACTGGAGTATAACAAAGACATTTCAGGTTCCAGGAGTGATGTACTTTCATCACAATCAGAAACCCATACATCAATGCTTAGATCCAGTGTTTTGCAGGTATCAACCAATTTAAGCTACTCCAAAATTTCTACCCCAAACATAAGCTTTTCGACAAGCAAAGCAAAAGTACAGTACTCCTGGAAGGTTGCGAAGTGAGCCATATCAAGTGTGCTGAAACACTCTCCAACCATCAAAACTGTATGTGCTGTGTTAGAATGCGAAGTTACATGGGCAGACGCTAGTTTGGCCCGAAATGGGTACTCCAGCAAGCAGGTGTGACCAGCAGGAGCAGTAGTATAGACCATGTAAATTTGGCCAGAAAGGAACATGACCTCTAATGCCAGAAAGTGTCTTTCACACGTGGGCACCAGCGCTCCATCCAATTTCAGATTTTTAATTTTTTTAAAATCTCACACTTCTATATCTCTAAATATTATGGTGTTAAATATATAGATAGATATGTATTGTAGGGGTATGCAAAAAAGTCCCGTTAAAAAAATACATTGTATTTTGAGAAATATAAAAAAGACAAATTTGTGACAGTAAATGGTAGTACAATAGTATTAAAATAGTATATCTTTTTGTCAGAAACTTGTTTATTTTCTATTTCTCAAAATTTAAAGTATTTTTTATCGAACTTTTTTGCGTAGACTTCTCCTGTACATATCTATCTACATATTTAGCGCCATAATTTTTGGAGAAATAGAAGTGGAGAAGTGGAGTGAGCACTGGTGCCCATGTGCACCAAATCCCTATCCCTCTCATGCTTGTTATTGAGCTGCTTCAAAGTAAATTTGCCTAGGCTAGCAGCAGTAGGGGTATTGTTTATCTACACAAGCACATCTCACGTGTGTTGCTTTGTAAATTAGTGTGTTGCCTAATTGTTTGAACTACTCTGAAAATTATCTCTCAAAATGTGCATCTGGTAAGAGCTGGACTGACCCTCGAAAGAAGGCAACGGGGGCGAGGATGGCGAGCGCGACGAGGTCGTGGTAGACGTTGAGGACGGACTTGGTGAGGACGTGGTAGCCGCCGCACGTGATCTGGACGAAGGCCATGCCCGCATCCGCCAACCACGCCTTGTTCTCCCACAACTGCACCCACCCGCTACCGCTCATGTCGCGCCAGCAAAGAGGCCATTTTTACCACGACCTTGGCTGGATCCAGCAACAACACCAGATTGGAGCTCCGCCGTGCCGCCACGAGCAGCACCAGAGTGATTGGATCTCCGCCGGCCACCAACTCGAATTGAGCTCCTCCACACCGGCACCACCACCACCACGAGTAGAAAAATCCTCATTTTAAGCATTAACCCAGTGGGCACGAGAGGATGAGGCACAGGGCACCACAACGCGAGAGAAAGAGGGAGGCAAACGTCGCGCGCAAGGAGGGAGCATGGGGCAGAGGGGAAGCAGCCTCGAGAGGCGGAGGGGAAGCAGCGCCGTCGACGAGAGCAAAGAATTGCTTGGCCAGGAAATCTTAGGGGGGGTTATCGCAAAAAAAAAAAGGGTCCGACACCTAATATGTGACGGAGTATATAAATTCCAGCTTAACATGTAAAACAGACATATACAGAGGTTACATCAGGGCTGTTCAGAAATCCTTGTGTAAGCCAAATGGTGTTGCTACGAATTCACCAGATTTCATCATTATACGATGTGGAGCAAACTACTTTGTCGTGGAACAAACAAATGCAATTAGGACTGTGCTTTGCACTTGCACATCTGCCAACAAACATACCGTATTTTCAAACTCATTTTATACCAGACCTCCTGCACGTTCAACGGTAAGATTGGTCTTAGTCGTCAACGTCAGGAACAATTATTGGCAATACAACTCCAAATACTCCAAAACATTTCAAGCAAACTCGAAGAATAAGCATGCACACAATTGGATGATTTGCTTGAAGAATTCCACACACATGATCTAATGATGTTTGTAATTCAAAAACAGCACGGGTTACATCAAATCTTCCGGTAAGATAATCTCCAATGTCGACAATCACCATCTTTACCGATTCAAAGAAACCCCCTACTGCAGATACTAATGGCCGCCGTATCTGAAGATAATACCCCGTAGATTTCTCTTCATAAAGAGGAAATGTATGGTGTAATACACACAATATCTACACTGGCAGTGAAAATTAAATGTACAAGACAGGGTTATAAAAAAAACGATGTCCTAGGTGAGCGACATGAGGAAGGGCAGCTGCCAGAGATGGATCAGCACTGCCGAGGCAGCAACAGCCCAAGCACAAAACAGAACAAGCAAATCATGCAAACATCTGGTATGGTGATTAGAGTGCTTGGAGCATTTAGCTAGTAGCTGCTGTTGCGTTAGTTTATTACTCAAAACAGCCAATTAGTGTAGTAGCGTGTTACCTGTTCTTCTCCCCAAATACCTTGGCCTAGTGCTACCTCAAGTCAACCAATTAGTTTAGTAGCTGCTGTTACACTAGTTTATATTACTCAAATAAACCATTTGTTTAAATTGTTACCTGTTCTTCCACCACAAACACCTCCGGCTAATGCTTCCAGGTCCTACCCAACCATACATATCAATTCCAGTTTTAACATGTATAAGACAGAGAGGTTATGGAATACCTGCCATACGGCTTTCAGCTCTATTTGCATAACAATTTTTCAGTTCCTAGACTGAAAACACAACCTGAGAGCACACATAAGATATAAAGCAACAATAAATTACACAAGGACAGATGATACCTTCAACTGGTTTTTTTTTCCTCTAAAAGACCATATGGTTTCAACAAAGCTGCTAGAGCAGAGTAAGGTTTAAACTTTAATAATGACGACATAACTCGGACTCAAACCCATCGGCACAGAATAAACAAGTAAAGGGCATAACGGTCTACCTCGCAAGTCTGATAACTCGAACTAATTGCCTGGCCTTCTTCATAATGATTTAATAACCGTGCCTGCCCGGAGACCGTGATCTGCTCCTCATTCTCCCCATGTTCCTTCTTGCATCACCATTCCTACCGTCTCTGTGCCTCTCCCTTTCGTAATCTCTCCGGTTGTTGTAGGAACCGCCTCTATAGTCTGACCCTCTGCCTGCATGCTCATAGGGCCTCCCCCTGTCACGGTGGCGCTCACAGTACCGGTCACGATCATGCTCTCTACCAGGTCTCTCCCTAGGTACGTCACGTCGGCCTCCGTTGTGGTAAGACCCTCTCTCCCTCTGACTCTGGCGCTCGTCCACTTCCTTCTCCCTCGCAAGCCTCTCCTCTTCTCTTGCAGCCTGAAAAGCAACGGAGATCAGAACTTGCTGTCATAAAGGCAAAAGGGTGCTGTTCCCTTTTAGCCATGCAACAAAACGATTATCCACCTTGTATTCCGCAAGAAAATCCCTGACGAGACCATAACCGATGTGCTGCTTGCCGGTAACATGGGATTGCGTCCTCTCGAGGACGTCATTGGTCACCAAGAACGAACCACATTGCTCGCAAAGCTCCATCTTCTTCTCCTGCGGGATCATGAGGGCCTTATTCTCTATCTGGTTGGTCAGAGCCGCCTTCTCGAGATTCAGAACGTCAACCTGCAATCCATCCAGGATCAGATACGTGTTAGTTGAGTAGAGGCACCACTGAGGGCCAGTGATAATTGAGCAAACTAAAAAAAAGGTCATGGGGGCTGTGTGTCAGTGCAGTACCATCCTCATAAGCGCTGTAGCTTCGTCAATTTTGCCAGACTCGCCGAGCTGTTCGATCTGCTCCAGCAGCTTCTTGATCTTCTCTTCGAGCATGGAGAGCTGCTCGGACTTGTCACCGTGGGCAGGAGGCGGTAATTCGACTTCTTGAGCAAGCCTGTCTCGGCCACGCCTGATTTTCCTGTCAAGGTCCAGCACCTATATGCAGGAGACAGAGGTTGGAATTCAAGCAAGATATACATAGTAGTACATACCCAGGTATGGCTATGTTGTAGATTGCAAATTGCGAGGGAGAGAAACTGACTGACCAGCTTCTCACAGCGGTGCGCGAGCTCCGCCTCGAATTTGGGCAGGATGGCAGCATACCTCGGGGAGTCCTCGAAACTGTGTTTGTGCAGGGAGGAGACACATCATAACAGTGCAAGTACTGAGTACACATGTATGTTTAAGGAATATGCATATACGCTTAATAATCCTGAGAAAATATCCTTCCTTATGGAATTGTTAATATACATACATACATACATACATACATACATACATACATACATACATACATACATACATACATACATGAGTATCAATCATGGAATGAATATGACATCAGCTAGGATTAACATTGCGAATATACAGATATGCTGGCAAAGATTAAAAAAAGGATGAATAATAATAGTAAGAATTGGGGATTGGATCGAGAGGAGGAGGAGAAACGAACCTTTGTTTGAGGATTGGGTCGTGGATCTTGGGGCAATTGCCAAGGTTGCTCTTGGTGTTGATGAAGAGGTCGTGCGGGCAGAAGCGGGCCATGTAGGGGGCGCAGACGTCGGGGTCGTCCCACCCCACCTCCCGGTGATCCTTTTTCTCATCCTCCGTCAGGTTCCTCGACGAACCCATCAGCGCGTCCAGCAGAGCCCGCTGCGCGTCCATCCTCGACGACGGCAGCGCAAACCCTAGCTGATGCCGGATGCGGCGGCGGCGGTGTGTGCCGTGGAGAAGAGAGACGGACCGGACGACGAGCAAAAGAGCTGATTGGGTTTGTTTGGGCCGATTTGGATCTCTCTGAATAGGGTTCGGATTTCCAATCTCAAATCCAATCGAGCTGCTGGGGTTTGTTTGTTTGGGCCAATTGGATGGATATTTATTTGGATCAGAAAACCGTTTCCACTCAGTCACAATTGCTACCTCTGTCCGTGTTTTTTTTTTTGCATGGTAATATGATTCTCATTGATAAATAAAATGCGAGATACAAAATACGTATACACCGATCTTACAGATCTGGAAAGATAGGATAAACCTATGTGACAAACCAACGCCTATCCATCTTCTTTGGCACCACCGTGGCAGCCACCAAGGAAAAAATGGACAGATCACCTCTTCACCTGAGCTCGACGCGGCTCCATCGCTGATCATCAGCTTTTCGGACCTCCAATGTAGTTTGCCATAGGACACCATTGCCGTTGAAAGAATCAGACCAGGGCAACATGTCCCTGGACACGCCATCGAACTTCAGCACTGGCACCCACGCACGACGATGTCGTAGTAGGGTACCAGTACAATCATACTTGAACCACGAACCATCCACAAGGTGCACCATCTTCCAGCTGTCACCAGTGCAGACCACCGTCTGCACGTACTCCTGGACGAATCCTCTCTGCTCCACCTTGGCGCCGGAGACAACGCCGCAGCAACGGGGACAGAGCAGGAGGAAAAAACCATCTGATGGAGTCGTCACTGCCGCCTCGCCGACACCATCCATGAACCCTAAAGCCACCGATCTAAAAGATCGGCAAGCACACAGTGCCACCAACTCTGAGACGCCGCAATGAAGGACGGCGCCGGTGTGGGAGAAGAGTTGAGGCAGATTTATTTGCTCGGGCGCCGCTCCCACCACCCCAACGGCGCTCCATGCCAGAGAACTCCTAGCCCTAAGTACCATGCAAAAAACGGGGTCCCCCTCCCTCCTACCGCCGGAGCGGCAAGCGGAAGGAGAGGGGCCCAACGCAGATGCTGGAGATTGGAGCAGGAAATTTGTTTCCACCGCCGCCGCCTGGGAGACGCAGACGCGGAAGACCTAGATGGACCTCTGTCAGTCCTTGACAAGACTACAAGAGGATGTCTCTCTTTTTTCATTAAAAAAATATACTCCCTCCAACTCATATTACTTGCAACTAGTATGAATGTACCTAGACACATCTAGACAGATAAATATTTATTAGATACCATACCTACCTTTCCCATGTTTCCTTTTACCTAAAACCACAATTTTTTCGGGACCGTTAGCGGTCGATTCTGATCTTTCGGGATCAACAACATCAACCATCGAGGCGATGAGGAAGTTTCACTGCCAAGCTTCACCAAGCCCGCCACCCGTGGGGTACTCGCCGATCTGCTAGGCGACATAACTTTCGGGTCGAGGTTCCAATCTGGATAGCGACTCGGAAAGCACCGATAACTTTGGCTTCGCCAACTTCGACTTCATCGACAAATCTACTGCTGTTAGGGAGGTCTTCGTCGATACATACGGTGTCACCGACCCTGAAGCCAAAAGTCTGCGTAATCGGGGAGGCAAGCCGCCAAGTGCCCAGAGGATGACGCGTCTGAGGCTTTCGATGATTTGGGAAATCCATATATCGATCCCACAGATCTCACGCGTGGAACAACAAACAAATACATCGGGTCCACACCACGAGAGAAAGTGCAGTTGCCGCAAGAAGCTTGGGATAGAGCTCAGAGATCCATTAATGGCACATAGCCGATGACTACTGCAGCTACGCCACATGCGTTGTTAACATACCAATATAAACGCGCTCGTGCTGGTCGAGAGTTAGAAAATAAAGGATAATACTCGAATAAAGAAAAACTGCACCTTCTGCGTCAAGTGCGCGCAGGGCAAACCTGAATCGACACTCAAGAACTTCGGGAGATAGTCATAGGGACACTCGCGCAAGAGCAAGATCTCGATTGGCAAACGTGCCCGGTCACGAACGGTAAAACCTGATCCAAAACCTCGACATGTCCTTTATGTCAATAGAAACGAGAGGGCACATCATCACAAAAACTCTGGAAGCAGGATACATGGTAACACATGCCTTCATAATGAAGGAGATATGCCCTAGAGGTAATAATAAAGTGGTTATTATTTATATCTTTATGTTTATGATAAATGTTTATATATCATGCTAGAATTGTATTAACCGAAACATTAGTACATGTGTGATATGTAGACAAACAAGAAGTCCCTAGTATGCCTCTTAAACTAGCTTGTTGATTAATGGATGATTAGTTTCATAGTCATGAACATTGGATGTTATTAATAACAAGGTTATGTCATTGTGTGAATGATATAATGGACACACCCAATTAAGCGTAGCATAAGATCTCGTCATTAAGTTATTTGCTATAAGCTTTCGATACATAGTTACCTAGTCCTTATGACCATGAGATCATGTAAATCACTTATACCGGAAAGGTACTTTGATTACACCAAACACCACTGCATAAATGGGTGGCTATAAAGGTGGGATTAAGTATCCGGAAAGTATGAGTTGAGGCATATGGATCAACAGTGGGATTTGTCCATCCCGATGACGGATAGATATACTCTGGGCCCTCTCGGTGGAATGTCGTCTAATGTCTTGCAAGCATATGAATGAGTTCATAAAAGACCACGTACCACGGTACGAGTAAAGAGTACTTGTCAGGAGACGAGGTTGAACAAGGTATAGAGTGATACCGAAGATCAAACCTCGGACAAGTAAAATATCGCGAGACAAAGGGAATTGGTAATATATGTGTATGGTTCATTCGATCACTAAAGTCATCGTTGAATATGTGGGAGCCATTATGGATCTCCAGATCCCGCTATTGGTTATTGGTCGGAGTGAGTACTCAACCATGTCCGCATAGTTCTCGAACCGTAGGGTGACACACTTAAAGTTGGATGTTGAAATGGTAGCACTTGAATTATGGAATGGAGTTCGAATATTTGTTCGGAGTCCCGGATGAGATCCCGGACATCACTAGGAGTTACGGAATGGTCCGGAGAATAAGATTCATATATAGGATGTCATTTTATGTGAAATAAAATGTCGCGGAAGGTTCTATGGAAGGTTCTAGAAGGTTCTAGAAAAGTCCGGAAGAAACCACCAAGGAAGGTGGAGTCCACAAGGGACTCCACCTCCATGGCCGGCCAGCCCTAGATGGGGTGGAGTCCCAAGTGGACTCCACCATAGGGGCCGGCCACCCCCACATGGGAGGTGGGAATCCCACCTTTGGGTGGGAGTCCTAGTTGGGCTAGGTTTCCCCCTCCTATGGAAGGTTTTGGTTTCGGGTCTTATTCGAAGACTTGGACACCAACACTTGGGATCCACCTATATAATGAGGGGCCAAGGGAGGGGGCCGGCCACCCCAAGACCATAAGCTGGCCGCCCCCCATAGAGTGGCCGGCCACCCCCTCCCAAACCCTAGCCAAGCTCCTCCACTCCATATTGCCCGCATTGCTTAGCGAAGCTCCGCCGGACTTCTACACCGCCACCGACACCACGCCGTCGTGCTGTCGGATTCAAGAGGAGCTACTACTTCCGCTGCCCCGCCGGAACGGGGAGGTGGACGTCGTCTTCATCAACAACCGAACGTGTGACCGAGTACGGAGGTGCTGCCGTTCGTGGCGCCGGAACCGATCGTGATCAAGATCTTCTACGCGCTTTTGCAAGCGGCAAGTGATCGTCTACCGCAGCAACAAGAGCCTCATCTTGTAGGCTTTGGAATCTCTTCAAGGGTGAGACTCGATACCCCCTCGTTGCTACCGTCTTCTAGATTGCATCTTGGCTTGGATTGCGTGTTCGCCGTAGGAAAATTTTTGTTTTCTATGCAACGTTATCCTACGGTGGTATCGAGCCGTGTCTATGCATAGATGGTTGCACGAGTAGAACACAATGGTTTGTGGGCGTTGATGCTCTTGTTATCTTTAGTTTGTGTACTTTGCATCTTTATGGCATAGTGGGATGAAGCGGCTCGGACTAACTTTACATGACCGCGTTCATGAGACTTGTTCCTCGTTCGACATGCAACTTGTATTGCATAAGAGGCTTTATGGTGTCTGTCTCTCCTACTATAGTAAAGATTCAATTTACTCTTCTATTGAAAACATTAGTATCAACGTTGTGGTTCATGTTCGTAGGTAGATTAGATCTCTCTCGAAAACCCTAAACCACGTAAAATATGCAAACCAAATTAGAGACGTCTAACTTGTTTTTGCAGGGTTTGGTGATGTGATATGGCCATAATGTGATGATGAATATGTATGAGATGATCATTATTGTATTGTGGCAACCGGCGGGAGCCTTATGGTTGTCTTTAAATTTCATGTTGAGTAGTATTTCAAAGTAGTTGTAATAGTTGCTACATGGAGGACAATCATGAAGACGGCGCCATTGACCTTGACGCTACGCCGACGATGATGGAGATCATGCCCGAAGATGATGGAGATCATATCCGTGCTTTGGAGATGAAGATCAAAGGCGCAAGAACAAAAGGGCCATATCATATCACATATGAACCGCATGTGATGTTAATCCTTTTTATGCATCTTATTTTGCTTAGATCGCGACGGTAGCATTATAAGATGATCCCTCACTAAAATCTCAAGATAATAAAGTGTTCATCCTTAGTAGCACCGTTGCCAAGTCTTGTCGTTTCGAAGCACCTCGTGATGATCGGGTGTGATAGATTCAATAAGTACATATAACGGGTGCAAGACGCAGTTTTGCACATGCGGATACTAAGGTGGCCTTGACGAGCCTAGCATGTACAGACATGGTCTCGGAACACGTGATACCGAAAGGTAGAGCATGAATCATATGGTTGATATGATGAACACTTTGAGTGTTCGCCATTGAAATCACACCTTTTCTCGTGATGATCGGGTTTAGGTGCGGTGGATTTGGTTCGTGTGATCACTAAGACAATGCGAGGGATATTGTTTTGAGTGGGAGTTCACTTAGGTTTTTAATTATGTTGAATTAAAATTTGAACTCAATTTGTCATAAACTTAGTCTAAACTATTGCAAATATATGTTGTAGAGATGGCGTCCCCAATCAATTTTAATCGGTTCCTAGAGAAAGAGAAACTTAAGAGCAACGGTAGCAACTTCACCGACTGGTTCCGTCATGTGAGGATCTTCCTCTCTGGCGGAAATCTGCAATTTGTGCTTGATGCACCGCTAGGTGACCCTCCTGCAGAAGATGAATCCGATGAAGTAAAAGCCGTTTACGCGACTCGGAAAACTTCGGTACTCTCAAGTTCGGTGTGCCATCCTGTGCGATCTGGAATCCGATCTTCAAAAACGTTTTGAGCACCATGATCCTCATGAGTTGATGAATGAGCTGAAAGCTATATTCGAGACTCATGCGGCGATGGAATGCTATGAAGCATCGAAACATTTCTTCAGCTGTATGATGGAAGAAGGCAGCTCCGTTAGTGAGCACATGCTCGCCATGACCGGCATGCGAAGAAACTCGATGACTTGGGAATAGTGATTCCTAACGATCGGGGATTAATCGTGTCCTTCAATCACCGCCACCAAGTTACAAGAACTTTGTGATGAACTACAATATGCGTAACATGAACAAGGAGTTACACGAACTTTTTGGCATGCTAAAAGCTGAGATTGAGATCAAGAAAGAGCACCAAGTGTTGATGGTCAACAAGACCACCGGTTTCAAGAAAGCAGGGCAAGTCTAAGGGAAAATTCAAGAAGGGTGGCAAGAAAGCTGCCACGCCTCCTATGAAACCTAAGAACGGCCCTAAGCACGATCTTGAGTGCTATTCGCAAGGAGAAGGGACACCGAAGCGTAATTGCTCCAAGTATCTGGCTGATCTGAAGAGCGGCCTTGTCAAGAAGAAGAAAGAAGGTATATTTGATATACATGTTATAGATGTTCATTTCACTGGTTCTCGTTCTAGTACACAGGTATTTGATACTGGTTCGGTTGCTCATATTTGTAACTCGAAACAGGAACTAAAGAATAAACGACAAGCTGCTGAAAGATGAAGTGACGATGCGCGTTGGAAACGGATCCAAGGTCAATGTGATCGCAATCGGCACACTTCCTCTACATCTACCTTCGGGATTAGTTTTAAGCCTAAATAATTGCTATTATGTACTGCGTTGAGCATGAACATTATATCTGGATCTTGTTTAATGCAAGACGGTTATTCATTCAAGTCTCGAGAATAATGGTTGTTCTATTTTTATGAATAATATCTTTTATGGTCGAGCACCACAAAAGAATGGCTTATTTCTATTAGATCTCGATAGTAGTGATACGCATATACATAACATTGATGCTAAGCGAATTAAACTTAATGATAATTCTACTTATATGTGGCACTGTCGTCTTGGTCATATTGGAGTGAAACGCATGAAGAAACTCCATCTTGATGGATTACTTGAATCACTTGACTTTGAGTCACTTGATAGATGCGAAGCATGTCTAATAGGTAAAATGACAAAGACTCCATTTTACGGTATGATGGAGCGAGCTACGACTTATTGGAAATCATACATACGTATGTATGTGGACCAATGAGCGTAGCATCGCGCGATGGTTATCGTTATGTTCTAACCTTCACGAGATGATCTGAGTAGATATGGGTATATCTATTTCATGAAACATAAATCCGAAACTTTCGAGAAGTTTAAGGAATTTCAAAGTGAAGTAGAAAATCAACGTAACAAGAAGATCAAATTTCTACGATCTGATCGTGGAGGTGAATATCTGAGTTATGAGTTTGGCATGCATTTAAAGAAATGCGGAATACTTTCACAATTGACACCGCTTAGGAACACCTCAACGAAACGGTGTGTCCGAACGTCGTAATCGAACTCTCTTAGATATGGTTCGTAGTATGATATCTCTTCTTGATTTGCCGTTATCATTTTGGAGTTATGCATTAGAGACAGCCGCATTCACTTTAAATAGAGCACCATCAAAATCCGTAGAAACGACACCGTATGAATTATGGTTTAATAAGAAACCTAAGTCATCGTTCTGAAAGTTTGGGGTTGCGAAGCCTATGTAAAGAAGTTACAACCGGACAAGCTAGAACCCAAAGCGGAGAAATGCGTCTTCATAGGATACCCTAAGGAAACTATAGGGTACACTTTCTATCACAAATCCGAAGGCAAAATCTTTGTTGCTAAGAACGGAACCTTTCTGAGAAAGAATTTCTCACTAAAGAAGTATTTGGAAGAAAAGTAGAACTTCGATGAGATTGATGAATCTATACTCGTTGATCGAGTAGCGCGATCTGGAAGTTGTACTGCACCGCCTACACCGCAACAGAGGAAGCTAATGATAATGATCATGAAACTTGAGCGAGGAAACTACCGAACCTCGCAGATCGACAAGGGAACGTGCCACTCCTGATTGGTATGATCCTTGTTTAAATGTCATGATTGTAGATAACAATGATGAGGACCCTGCGACGTATGAAGAAGCGATGATGAGCCCAGATTCCAACAAATGGCAAGAAGCCATGAAATCCGAAATGGGATCCATGTATGATAACAAAGTATGGACTTTGGTAGACTTACGATAGCCGAAAGGCTGTCGAGAATAAATGGATCTTCAAGAGAAAAACAGATCTTGATGGTAATATTACTGTCTATAAAGCTCGACTTGTCGCAAAGGGTTTCAGACAAATTCAAGGAGTTGACTACGATGAGACTTTCTCACCTGTAGCGAAGCTAAAATGCATGAGGATTTTGTTAGCAATAGCTGCATTTTTCGATTATGAGATTTGGCGGATGGATGTCAAAGCGGCGTTCCTTAATGGAGATATTGAGGAAGAGTTGTATATGGTACAACCCAAAGGTTTTGTCGATCCTAAAAATGCGACAAAGTATGCAAACTTCAGCGTTCAATCTATGGACTGAAGCAAGCATCAAGAAGTTGGAACCGGCGCTTTGATAAGGTGATCAAAGACTTCGGGTTTATACGATGTCATGGAGAGGCTGTATTTACAAGAAAGTGAGTGGGAGCTACGTAGCATTCCTGATATTATATGTAGATGACATATTATTGATCGGGAATGATATAGAACTATTAAGCGATGTTAAGGGTTATTTGAATAATAGTTTTTCAATGAAAGACCTTGGTGAAGCATCGTATATATTAGGCATCAAGATTTATAGAGATAGATCAAGACGCCTAATAGGGCTATCACAGAGTACATATCTGGACAAGATTCTAAAGAAGTTTATAATGGACGAAAGTAAGAAAGGGTTCTTACCTATGTTACCAGGCAAGGTATTGAGTAAAACTCAAGGACCGGCTACGGCGAGAAGAAAGAGAAAGGATGTGTAACATCCCCTATGCCTCGGCGATGGGATCTATCATGTATGCCATGCTATGTACTAGACCGGATATAGCACATCTTTGTTAGTTTGACTAGCGAGATATCAAAGTGATCCAGGAATGGAACAACTGGACAGCGGTCAAGAATATCCTGAAGTACTTGAAAAGAACTAAGGATATGTTTCTTTGTTATGGAGGTGACCAAGAGCTCGTTGTAAACGATTACACCGATGCAAGTTGGAACACTGATCCTGATGACTCTAAGTCACAATGCAGGTACGTGTTTATATTGAATGGTGCTTTGCGATGGCTGGGCAAGCTCGAAGCGGTGCACGGTGGCGAAGTCTTCAACGAGAATCAGAGTACATAGCGGCTTGAGGCTTCATCGAAGCGGTATGGATGAAGAGGTTCATTGTAGAGCTCGGTGTGGTTCCTAGTGCATTGGACCCATTAATCATTCTTGTGATAACATGGGTGCCATCGCCAATGCACAAGAGCCAAGGTCACACAAGAGGCTGAAGCATATCAAGCTGCGTTACCACTCGATTCGCGAGTACATCGAAGATGGAGAAGTAAAGATTTGCAAAGTACACAACGATCTGAATGTAGCAGATCCGTTGACTAAAGCTCTCCCTAGGGCAAAGCATGACCAACACCGAATGCCATGGGTGTTAGGTATATTACAATGTAATCTAGATTATTGACTCTAGTGCAAGTGGGAGACTGAAGGAGATATGCCCTAGAGGCAATAATAAAGTGGTTATTATTTATATCTTTATGTTTATGATAAATGTTTATATATCATGCTAGAATTGTATTAACCGAAACATTAGTACATGTGTGATATGTAGACAAACAAGAAGTCCCTAGTATGCCTCTTAAACTAGCTTGTTGATTAATGGATGATTAGTTTCATAATCATGAACATTGGATGTTATTAATAACAAGGTTATGTCATTGTGTGAATGATATAATGGACACACCCAATTAAGCGTAGCATAAGATCTCGTCATTAAGTTATTTGCTATAAGCTTTCGATACATAGTTACCTAGTCCTTATGACCATGAGATCATGTAAATCACTTATACCAGAAAGGTACTTTGATTACACCAAACACCACTGCGTAAATGGGTGGCTATAAAGGTGGGATTAAGTATCCTAAAGTATGAGTTGAGGCATATGGATCAACGGTGGGATTTGTCCATCCCGATGACGGATAGATATACTCTGGGCCCTCTCGGTGGAATGTCGTCTAATGTCTTGCAAGCATATGAATGAGTTCATAAAAGACCACATACCACGGTACGAGTAAAGAGTACTTGTCAGGAGACGAGGTTGAACAAGGTATAGAGTGATACCGAAGATCAAACCTCGGACAAGTAAAATATCGCGAGACAAAGGGAATTGGTAATATATGTGTATGGTTCATTCGATCACTAAAGTCATCGTTGAATATGTGGGAGCCATTATGGATCTCCGGATCCCGCGATTGTGTATTGGTCGGAGTGAGAACTAAAGCATGTCCGCATAGGTCTCGAGCCGGAGTGTGACACACATAAAGGTCGAGGTTGAAATGGTAGCACTTGAATTATGGAATGGAGTTCGAATATTTGTTCGGAGTCCGGATGAGATCCGGACATCACGAGGAGTTCCGGAATGGTCAGGAGAATAAGATTCATATATAGGATGTCATTTTATGTGAAATAAAATGTCGCGGAAGGTTCTATGGAAGGTTCTAGAAGGTTCTAGAAAAGTCCGGAAGAAACCACCAAGGAAGGTGGAGTCCACAAGGGACTCCACCTCCATGGCCGGCCAGCCCTAGATGGGGTGGAGTCCCAAGTGGACTCCACCATAGGGGGCCGGCCACCCCCCACATGGGAGGTGGGAATCCCACCTTTGGGTGGGAGTCCTAGTTGGGCTAGGTTTCCCCCTCCTATGGAAGGTTTTGGTTTCGGGTCTTATTCGAAGACTTGGACACCAACACTTGGGATCCACCTATATAATGAGGGGCCAAGGGAGGGGGCCGGCCACCCCAAGACCATAAGCTGGCCGCCCCCCATAGAGTGGCCGGCCACCCCCTCCCAAACCCTAGCCAAGCTCCTCCACTCCATATTGCCCGCATTGCTTAGCGAAGCTCCGCCGGACTTCTACACCGCCACCGACACCACGCCGTCGTGCTGTCGGATTCAAGAGGAGCTACTACTTCCGCTGCCCGCTGGAACGGGGAGGTGGACGTCGTCTTCATCAACAACCGAACGTGTGACCGAGTACGGAGGTGCTGCCCGTTCGTGGCGCCGGAACCGATCGTGATCAAGATCTTCTACGCGCTTTTGCAAGCGGCAAGTGATCGTCTACCGCAGCAACAAGAGCCTCATCTTGTAGGCTTTGGAATCTCTTCAAGGGTGAGACTCGATACCCCCTCGTTGCTACCGTCTTCTAGATTGCATCTTGGCTTGGATTGCGTGTTCGTCGTAGGAAAATTTTTGTTTTCTATGCAACGTTATCCTACACATAATGGCATCAAAACCACCTCAAGGAGATCCCACGGAAGTATTGTATAACATGGCTATGGCAGGAGTTGGCGTCATTGGAGCAGCGATAGCAGGAAGAGAGGTTGCACCACAACCCGAAAGTGCCCCACAAAGAAATAGTCCAAGGCAAAATGGTCCGTGACTAACTACGGTGGCAGCACGAGATCCTCCAGGCTCGAGACGATAGAGCACGTGACGAGAGAAGTCAAGAAAACAGAACACGAGAACGACGACACTCGCCAGAAGTTAACGATGAAGACATGTGCAGACTCCCTTGCTTTACCCAACGGGTTCGCAAAACGTGGGTTTCCTCTAGCTTTAAGTTACCTGGCAACTATAAAAAAATCGATGGATTGCAAGATCCAGAGGATTGGTTGGTCGACTACCTGGAAACAGTGAAGTTGATGGGCGAAACTAGGGCAACGGCCATGCAAAGTATTCAAGTTCACCTCAGCGGAGCCGCAAGATCTTGGTTGAAGAAGTTACTAGGAGGGTCCATCGACAACTGGGAAATTTCGAGGACTTGTTTGTGAGAAACTTCCGTTCCACGTGCAAGAAATCTGCATCAATAGAGCAGTTAAGGACTTGCAAGCAGAAGTCGGACGAATCAAAGAGGATATACATCCACGATGGAGCATCATAAAAAATTTGGCAGAAATTGTGTCTGATGAAAGAGCAATTGACGCATTTGTTGCAGGGGTCCAAAGAAGAGATCTTATCGAAGAGTTGGGTAGATCCAACCCGAGAACAATAGCTGACCTAATGGAAATAGCGAATCGCTGGGCTGATGGGGAAGATGTTGTTCAAAATAAACGGTAGAGGTCACCCGAGGAGGACCGCAATAGAAACAACAATCAAAATAAGCGACGATATCGCCACTTCTTAGATTATGATGGTGCCAGCAAAGTGGCGGCTGGCTTCCTAGAAATAGTGGAGGAAATCATCGGGATGATTACCAGAGAAGCAACGACCAGCGCAACGATCATAGAGATGTGCCAAGTTCTAGCAGACAAAATAATCGGCATAGGTTTCCAAGGCCATACAACACGTCACCCGAAGATCTTTTGAACGGGCCATGTCAGATGCATTTTTATCTCGACAGTGAGGGAAAAAAGACAGTCGGGTCATCTGCAGAAGGACTACCGAACTTTAAAAGCTTTGTGAATGTATGCGGGGAACACCAACACGCAAGCGGCAAAACAGGGGGTACGTGCAGGGGCCAAGAAGTGAAATCCACCTGCCGCCACCATCGTGAAATCCACCTGCCGCCACCACGCGCAATTATCAATGCAAATCAGCATCAGTTGCAGCTTGCGGCACCTTCAGGAAATAATGGCGACTTCATAGATACAACGGGAGCAGTGATGATGATACAGAAGGGCAGGCCGTCGAATAGGTCGCAGAAGATAATTTCGCGATAGGTGTACATGGTAGAAAATTCGCCTCCACCAACCATTGAGTACCTCAATTGGTCGAGACAAGCAATAGGGTTCACCCAGGAGGATCATCCACCTTAAGTTCCTTGAACATGGCAGTCAGCTATGATCTTACCAGCAGTTATCGCAGGATTTGAGGTCTCCCGCATATTCATAGACGGAGGAAGCAGCTTAAACCTTATATACGCAGATCCGTTGCGAAAGACAAATATCTCCCTGGCAAACCTGCTACCAATGGATACGCGTTTTCACGGTATTCAACCTAAGAAACCGAGTTATCCTCTAGGCAAAATTCTACTAGACGTACTATTCGACAGGGGAGAACTTCAGGAAAGAGAGGCTAGAATTCGAAGTCATTGATTGGCCATCACAATATCACGCGTTATTGGGACGACCCGCATATGCCAGGTTCATGGTTGTGCCGCACTACACATACTTGTAGTGGAGAATCCCTGGACCTAAGGGGCCAATAATAGTCAAAGGAAGCTTCGCCATGGCGGACTCATGCGATAAATATTTCCACAAGCTTTCCGAAACGTTCGCCATGCAAGCGGAATATGCTGCGTCCAGATTGACAACCAACTACGATGTGCTACCTGACAGAGGAAGACCCCTGCAAGAGCAAGCCTTCGACACCTCCAAGAATTCCAAGAAAGTGCAGATTCACCTGACAGATACTAAAAAGATGACAACTATCACAACAAACTTGGATATCGCATAGAAAGAAGAAGAAGAAGTCAAAACAACTTTCATAACCCCTTATGGTGTGTTCTGCTATAGGACAATGCCCTTCGGGTTAAAAAATGCGGGAGCCACGTACCAGAGGATGATGCAGAAGTGTATCGCCACGCAGATTGGCAAGAACGTTCAAGTATATATCAACGGCGTCGTCATCACAACAAAGACAGGGTCATCCCTCATCGATGACCAGCGAGAAACTTTCGACAACCTCGAAAATTTCGCCTCAAGTTGAACCCGAAGAAATGTTCCTTTGGAGTTCCTGGGGGGAGAACTCCTCGGATACTTGGTGTCAGCTAGAGGGATCGAGGCCAACCCAGAAAAAATACAAGCTATCCTGAAGATGAGAAAACCAACCAAGCTTAAGGAAATACAACAGCTAACTGATCGAGTCGCAGCATTAAGCAGATTCATTGCAAGGCTGGGATAAAAAGCGCTGCCTTTCTACACGCTCATCAAGCAAGGAGAAAACTTCGAGTGGAACAAGGAAGCGGACAGAGCTTTCGACCATCTAAAACGTACAATTTCGACACCACCAGTATTGGTGGCTCCAAAAGAAAATAGAACATCTCCTGTTATATATCGCGTCCACACCTCAGGTGGTGAGCACAGTCCTCGTAGTAGAGCGAGAAGAAGAAAAGATACATGGGGTCCAACGACCAATATACTTCATTGGCGAAGTGTTGTCACCATCCAAGCAGCGTTACCCGCACTATCAGAAGCTAGCATATGGAGTATTCATGTCGGCAAAAAAACTACGACACTATTTTCGGCGCACCCGATAATTGTAGTCAATGAGGCGCCTCTCTCGAATATTTTAAACAATACAGAAGCCACAGGACGTGCCTCCCTTTGGGGAATCGAGTGTTCCCCTCGGGACATCACATATGAAAAAAAAGCAATCAAGTCGCAAATCTTGCCATATTTTGTCGCAGAATGGATGGAACTTCAAAATACGGGACCCCCATATTTGTCGACTACCTAGCATATGAACTTCGACGGGTCCAAGAGGCTAGAAGGAGCTGGAGCAGGCGTAGTACTTGTTTCACCATAGGGCGATAAAATGAAGTACATATTGCGGATGACTTTCCCTAATGCATCAAACAACGAAGCAGAATATGAAGGACTTATCCATGGGATGAAGATGGTAAAATCGTGTGGCGCTACTCACTTAAAAATCTTCAGCGACTCCCAATTGGTGGCTCAACAAGTAATGAACAAGTGTGATGCAGTCAATGAAAGCATGATGGCATACAAGGAGGTGTACAACGAACTCGAGAAAACCTTCGATGGCTGTGAAATAAACCATATCAGCAGGCTCAACAACGAGGAAGCCGACATTCTGGCAAACATCGGCTCGCAATGCATGGCAATTCCACCTGGTGTTTTTTTGGGAGGAAATCAGTGAAAGATGAACGAAGGCGAAGAAAGCGCCTAAGCAGGTGAAGAAAAAGGAAAATGTCAAGAAAGACCCGGGGGCTCCAGGAACTCCAGTAACACATATATCAGATGATGAGGAAAACCAGAGAAAGTCATGATGATTGAAGTACCTTGGATGCAGGCATACGTAGCATTGATGTCTACGGGTGCTTCTATTCTTGTAGACAGTGTTGGGCCTCCAAGAGCAGAGGTTTGTAGAACAGCAGCAAGTTTCCCTTAAGTGGATCACCCAAGGTTTATCGATCTCAGGGAGGAAGAGGTCAAAGATATCCCTCTCATGCAAACCTGCAACCACAAAGCAAGAAGTCACTTGTGTCCCCAACACACCTAATAGGTGCACTAGTTCGGCGAAGAGATAGTGAAATACAGGTGGTATGAATAAGTATGAGCAGTAGTAACAGCGCCAGAAAAGTGCTTTGCTGTCCAGGACTGGCGTGTGGTTGATGGTGGTAATATTGCAGACAGTACAGATGCAGTAAAACAGTAAACAAGCAGCGATAGCAGTATTTAGGAACAAGGCCTAGGGATCATACTTTCACTAGTGGACACTCTCAACATTGATCACATAACAGAATAAATAGATAGATGCTAAACTCTACACCCTCTTGTTGGATGATGAACACCACTAACTGTGTAGGATTACACGAACCCTCAATGCCGGAGTTAACAAGCTCCACAATATTCGATGTTCATATTTAAATAACCTTAGAGTGCACGACAGATCAACACAACCAAACCAAGTACTAACATAGCATGCACACTGTGACCTTCACGCTACGAAAGGAGGCATAGATCACATCAATACCATCATAGCAATAGTTAACTTCATAATCTACAAGAGATCACAATCATAGCCTACGCCAAGTACTACACGATGCACACACTGTCACCATTACACCGTGCAGGAGGAATAGACTACTTTAATAACATCACTAGAGTGGCACATAGATGAATTGTGATACAAAACTCATATGAATCTCAATCATGTACGACAGCTCATGAGATCATTGTATTGAAGTACATAGGAGAGAGATTAACCACATAGCTACCGGTACAGCCCCGAGCCTCGATGGAGAACTACTCCCTCCTCATGGGAGACAGCAGCGTTGATGAAGATGGCGGTGGAGATGGCAGCGGTGTCGATGGAGAAGCCTTCCGGGGGCACTTCCCCGTCCCGGCGGCGTGCCGGAACAGAGACTCCTGTCCCCCAGATCTTGGCTTCGCGATGGCGGCGGCTCTGGAAGGTTTCTCGTACCGTGGCTTTTCCGTATCGAAGATTTGGGTCGAGGAGGCTTAAATAGGCGAAGAGGCGGCGTCGGAGGGGGTACGGAGCCGCCACACAACAGGGGGGCGCGGGCCCTAGCCTGGCCGCGCCAGCCCCATGTGTGGGCCCCCTGTGGCCCCTCTTTGGCGGCTCTCGGGTGTTCTGGAAGCTTCCGGGGATTCTAAGATGCTGGGCGTTGATTTCGTCCAATTCCGAGAATATTTCCTTACTAGGATTTCTGAAACCAAAAACAGCAGAAAACAGGAACTGGCACTTCGGCATCTCGTCAATAGGTTAGTTCCGGAAAATGCATAAATATGACATAAAGTATGCATAAAACATGTAGATATCATCAATAATGTGGCATGGAACATAAGAAATTATCGATACGTCGGAGACGTATCAGCATCCCCAAGCTTAGTTTCTGCTCGTCCCGAGCAGGTAAACGATAACAAAGATAATTTCTGGAGTGACATGCCATCATAACCTTGATCATACTATTGTAAGCACATGTAATGAATGCAGCGATCAAAGCAATGGTAAATGACATGAGTAAACAACTGAATCATAAAGCAAAGACTTTTCATGAATAGTACTTTCAAGACAAGCATCAATAAGTCTTCCATAAGAGTTAACTCATAAAGCAATAATTCAAAGTAAAGGTATTGAAGCAACACAAAGGAAGATTAAGTTTCAGTGGTTGCTTTCAACTTGTAACATGTATATCTCATGGATAGTTGTCAACATAAAGTAATATAACAAGTGCAATATGCAAGTATGTAGGAATCAATGCACAGTTCACACAAGTGTTTGCTTCTTAGATAGAGAGAAATGGGTAAACTGACTCAACATAAAAGTAGAAGAAAGACCCTTCGCAGAGGGAAGCATGGATTGCTATGTTTGTGCTAGAGCTTTGGTTTTGAAAACAAGAAACAATTTTGTCAACGGTAGTAATAAAGCATATGTGTTATGTAAATTATATTTTACAAGTTGCAAGCCTCATGCATAGTATACTAATAGTGCCCGCACCTTGTCCTAATTAGCTCGGATTACCTGGATTATCATTGCAATGCACATGTTGTAACCAAGTGTCACATAGGGGTACCTCTATGCCGCCTATACAAAGGTCTAAGGAGAAAGCTCACATTGGATTTCTCGCTATTGATTATTCTCAACTTAGACATCCATACCGGGACAACATAGACAACAGATAATGGACTCCTCTTTTATGCATAAGCATGTAGCAACAATTAATTTTCTCATATGAGATTGAGGATATTTGTCCAAAACTGAAACTTCCACCATGGATCATGGCTTTAGTTAGCGGCCCAATGTTCTTCTCTAACATTATGCATGCTCTAACCATTTTAGTGGTAAATCTCCCTTACTTCAGACAAGACGGACATGCATAGCAACTCACATGATATTCAACAAAGAGTAGTTGATGGTGTCCCCAGGAACATGGTTATCGCACAACAAGCAACTTAATAAGAGATAAGATACATAAGTACATATTCAATACCACAATAGTTTTTAGGCTATTTGTCCCATGAGCTATATATTGCAAAGGCGAAGAATGGAAATTTAAAGGTAGCACTCAAGCAATTTACTTTGGAATGGCGGAGAAATACCATGTAGTAGGTAGGTATGGTGGACACAAGTGGCATAGTGTTTGGCTCAAGGATTTTGGATGCATGAGAAGTATTCCCTCTCGATACAAGGCTTAGGCTAGCAAGGTTATTTGAAACAAACACAAGGATGAACCGGTGCAGCAAAACTCACATAAAAAACATATTGTAAACATTATAAGACTCTACACCGTCTTCCTTGTTGTTCGACCCTTACTAGAAATTATCTAGATCTTAGAGAGACTAATTATGCAAACCAAATTTTAGCAAGCTCTATGTATTTCTTCATTAATAGGTGCAAAGTATATGATGCAAGAGATTAAACATGAGCACAACAATTGCCAAGTATCACATTATCCAGAACATTTTAGAATTACTACATGTAGCATTTCCCGTTTCCAACCATATAACAATTAACGAAGCAGATTCAACCTTCGCCATGAAAATTAAAAGCTAAGAACACATGTGTTCATATGAACCAGCGGAGCGTGTCTCTCTCCCACACAAGCATTTATTCAAACAAAACAAAAACAAGAAACATACAGACACTCCAAGTAAAGTACATATGATGTGACCGAATAAAAATATAGTTTCAAGAGAAGGAACCCGATAATTTGTCGATGAAGAAGGGGATGCCTTGGGCATCCCCAAGCTTAGACGCTTGAGTCTTCTTGAAATATGCAGGGATGAACCACCGGGGCATCCCCAAGCTTAGAGCTTTCACTCTTCTTGATCATATTGTATCATCCTCCTCTCTTGACCCTTGAAAACTTCCTCCACACCAAACTCAAAACAAACTCATTAGAGGGTTAGTGCATAATCAAAAATTCACATGTTCAGAGGTGACACAATCATTCTTAACACTTCTGGACATTGCACAAAGCTACTGGAAGTTAATGGAACAAAGAAATCCATCCAACATAGCAAAAGAAGCAATGCGAAATAAAAGGCAGAATCTGTCAAAACAGAACAGTCCGTAAAGACGAATTTTAAAGAGGCACCAGACTTGCTCAAATGAAAATGCTCAAATTGAATGAAAGTTGCGTACATATCTGAGGATCACTCACGTAAATTGGCATAATTTTCTGAGTTACCTACAGAGAATTAGGCCCAGATTCGTGACAGCAAGAAATCTGTTTCTGCGCAGTAATCCAAATCTAGTATGAACCTTACTATCAAAGACTTTACTTGGCACAACAATGCAATAAAGTAAGATAAGGAGAGGTTGCTACAGTAGTAACAACTTCCAAGACTCAAATATAAAACAAAATTTCTGTAGCAAAATAAACACATGGGTTATCTTCCAAGAAGTTCTTTCTTTATAGCCATTAAGATGGGCTCAGCAATTTTAATGATGCACTCTCAAGAAATAGTATTTGAAGCAAAAGAGAGCATCAAGAGGCAAATTCAAAACACATTTAAGCCTAACATGCTTCCTATAAAAAGGAATCTTGTAAATAAACAAGTTCATGAAGCATAGTGCAACAAGCATAGAAAGATAAAACAAGTGCAGCTTCAAGATTTTCAGCAAAAAGAGAGGTGTTTTAGTAACATGAAAATTTCTACAACCATATTTTCCTCTCTCATAAAGATTTTCAGTAGCATCATGAGAAAACTCAACAATATAACTATCACATAAAGCATTCTTATCATGAGTCTCATGCATAAAATTATTACTCTCCACATAAGCATAATCAATTTTAGTTGTAGTGGTAGAAAATTCAACAAAGTAGCTATCATTATTATTCTCATCATCAAATATAGGAGGCATATTGTAATCATAATCAAATTTATCCTCCATAACAGGTGGTACCAAAAGGCTACTATCATTATTATCATCATATATAGGAGGCAAAGTATCATAAAAGTAAATTTTCTCCTCCATGCCCGGGGGACTAAAAATATCATGCTCATCAAAACCAGCTTCCCCAAGCTTAGAATTTTCCATATCATTAGCAACAATGGTGTTCAAAGTGTTCATACTAATATGTTCCATGGGTTTTTTTATTTTTCGGATCAAACCATCCATGTCTTAAATCAGGAAATAGAATAAGAAGCTCATTGTTGTCCATCATGCCTTACTAGTGTAAACAAGAAACAAAAAGATGCAATTGCAGGATCTAAAGGAAATAGCTTCGAGCACAAACACAATAGCGCCAGAAAAGTACTTAGTTACCTGGAACCGGAATATGAGTGCCTTTTACCTTTCCTCCTCGGCAACGGCGCCAGAAAAGTGCTTGATGTCTACGGGTGCTTCTATTCTTGTAGACAGTGTTGGGCCTCCAAGAGCAGAGGTTTGTAGAACAGCAGCAAGTTTCCCTTAAGTGGATCACCCAAGGTTTATCGATCTCAGGGAGGAAGAGGTCAAAGATATCCCTCTCATGCAACCCTGCAACCACAAAGCAAGAAGTCTCTTGTGTCCCCAACACACCTAATAGGTGCACTAGTTCGGCGAAGAGATAGTGAAATACAGGTGGTATGAATAAGTATGAAGCTTGTAATGTGGCCTTGAGAAAAAGTGCTTTCTTTGTCCGGGACTGGCGTGTGGTTGATGGTGGTAATATTGCGGACGATCTGAGATGCAGTAAAACAGTAAACAAGCAGCGATAGCAGTATTTAGGAACAAGGCCTAGGGATCATACTTTCACTAGTGGACACTCTCAACATTGATCACATAACAGAATAAATAGATAGATGCTAAACTCTACACCCTCTTGTTGGATGATGAACACCACTAACTGTGTAGGATTACACGAACCCTCAATGTCGGAGTTAACAAGCTCCACAATATTCGATGTTCATATTTAAATAACCTTAGAGTGCACGACAGATCAACACAACCAAACCAAGTACTAACATAGCATGCACACTGTCACCTTCACGCTACGAAAGGAGGCATAGATCACATCAATACCATCATAGCAATAGTTAACTTCATAATCTACAAGAGATCACAATCATAGCCTACGCCAAGTACTACACGATGCACACACTGTCACCATTACACCGTGCAGGAGGAATAGACTACTTTAATAACATCACTAGAGTGGCACATAGATGAATTGTGATACAAAACTCATATGAATCTCAATCATGTAAGGCAGCTCATGAGATCATTGTATTGAAGTACATAGGAGAGAGATTAACCACATAGCTACCGGTACAGCCCCGAGCCTCGATGGAGAACTACTCCCTCCTCATGGGAGACAACAGCGTTGATGAAGATGGCGGTGGAGATGGCAGCGGTGTCGATGGAGAAGCCTTCCGGGGGCACTTCCCCGTCCTGGCGGCGTGCCGGAACAGAGACTCCTGTCCCCCAGATCTTGGCTTCACGATGGCGGCGGCTCTGGAAGGTTTCTCGTACCGTGGCTTTTCCGTATCGAAGATTTAGGTCGAGGAGGCTTAAATAGGCGAAGAGGCGGCATCGGAGGGGGTACGGAGCCGCCACACAACAGGGGGGCGCGGGCCCTAGCCTGGCCGCGCTAGCCCCATGTGTGGGCCCTGATACGTCTCCGACGTATCGATAATTTCTTATGTTCCATGCCACATTATTGATGATATCTACATGTTTTATGCATACTTTATGTCATATTTATGCGTTTTCCGGAACTAACCTATTGACGAGATGCCGAAGGGCCAGTTGCTGTTTTCTGCTATTTTTGTTTCAGAAATCCTAGTAAGGAAATATTCTCGAAATTGGACGAAATCAACGCCTAGCATCTTAGAATCCCCGGAAGCATCCAGAACACCCGAGAGTCGCCAGAGGGGGACCACAGGCCCACCAGACCATAGGCCGGCGCGGCCTGGGGGTGGCCCGCGCCCCCCTATGGTGTCGTCGCCTCGTTGACCTTCTGACGCCGCCTCTTCGCCTATAAGAAGCCCCTCGACCTAAACCTCGATACGAAAATGGATGAAACTCCAGAAAGACTCCAGGGGCGCCGCCACCGTCGCGAAACTCCAATTCAGGGGACAGAACTCTCTGTTCCGGCACCCTGCCGGGACGGGGAATTGCCCCCGGAGCCATCTCCACCGCCGTCTTCACCGCCATCTTCACCGCCATCGCTGCCTCCATGATGAGGAGGGAGTAATCCACCCCCGAGGCTGAGGGCTCCGCTGTAGCTATGTGGTTCATCTCTCTCCCATGTACTTCAATACAATAATCTCATGAGCTGCTTTACATGATTGAGATTCATATGAGTTTTGTATCACTACTATTCTATGTGCTACTCTAGTGATGTTATTAAAGTAGTTTTATTCCTCCTGCACGGTGTAATGGTGACAGTGTGTGCATCCGTGTTAGTACTTGGCGTAGGCTATGATTATGATCTCTTGTAGATTATGAAGTTAACTATTGCTATGATGGTATTGATGTGATCTATTCCTCCTACATAGTGTGAATGTGACAGTGTGCATGCTATGTTAGTACTTGGTTTAGTCGTGTTGATCTTTCATGCACTCTAAGGTTATTTAAATATGAACATTGAATTGTGGAGCTTGTTAACTCCGGCATTGAGGGTTCGTGTAATCCTACGCAATGGTGTTCATCATCCAACAAAAGAGTGTAGAGTATGCATTTATCTATTCTGTTATGTGATCAATGTTGAGAGTGTCCACTAGTGAAAGTATGATCCCTAGGCCTTGTTCCTAAATACTGCTATCGCTTGTTTACTGTTTTCTTTGCGTTACTACTCTTGCTGCGTTACTACCGCTTGTTTCTTGACCTGGGCAAAGCACTTTTAAGTGCCGTTGCTACTGCTCATACTTATTCATACCACCTGTATTTCACTATCTCTTCGCCGAACTAGTGCACCTATTAGGTGTGTTGGGGACACAAGAGACTTCTTGCTTTGTGGTTGCAGGGTTGCATGAGAGGGATATCTTTGACCTCTTCCTCCCTGAGTTCGATAAACCTTGGGTGATCCACTTAAGGGAAACTTACTGCTGTTCTACAAACCTCTGCTCTTGGAGGCCCAACACTGTCTACAGGAAAAGGAGGGGGCGTAGACATCAGGCCCCATGTGGCCCCTCTCTGGCGGCTCTCGGGTGTTCTGGAAGCTTCCGGGGATTCTAAGATGCTGGGCGTTGATTTCGTCCAATTCCGAGAATATTTCCTTACTAGGATTTCTGAAACCAAAAACAGCAGAAAACAGGAACTGACACTTCGGCATCTCGTCAATAGGTTAGTTCCGGAAAATGCATAAATATGACATAAAGTATGCATAAAACATGTAGATATCATCAATAATGTGGCATGGAACATAAGAAATTATCGATACGTCGGAGACGTATCAAGCATACATCAAAAGAAAAGAAATACCACAGGATCCCGTGGAAGCACGAAGAGTTATCAGACGATCCAAGGCGTTCACTGTGGTTAAAGGGGAACTGTATAAGCGAACTATATCAGGAGTGTTGCAGAGGTATCTTACACCGAAGAAGGGCGAGTCATACTAAATGATATACACGAAGGAATATGTGGCCACCACGCAAGTAGTCGAGCAATAGCAGCCAAAACCTTTTGGGCATGATTTTATTGGCTGTCAGCAATACAGGATGCAAAGAAAATCGTGCGCACTTGCGAAGCCTGCCAGCTGTTCGCATCCAAACATCACTCCCCATCAACAGAACTAATGCACATACCATTGCCATGACCTTTCGCACAATGGGACTTAGACATGGTGGGAAAATTGCACAAGTCTTGGTCTGGAGGACACGTATATTTGCTCGTAGGTGTCGATAAATTTATAAAGTGGATTGAAGCAATACCAGTAACTTCGGCAAACGCATCATCAGCAGTAAACTTCATCAAGGGAATAGTCTTTCGATTCGGCGTCCCTAACAGCATAGTCACAGACAATGTCAGCAACTTCACCTCCCGAGAATTCAAGGATTATTGCGACGGTGTAGGCATCAAATTACAATTTGCGTCAGTGGCACACCCGCAAACTGCGGTGACCCAGCGTACCACTACATGGTGTAGTACACAAGTCGTTGACATAACACAGGTGAAACACCGTTCCACCCATATTACATCCCTCAGAGTGGTACAACAGAAACATATGCGAGTCCAAGGTATGTCTATAGAAGTACACACGAACTGTTTACATAAGATCAACACAACCTCCTACTTTACAGTGAGATAAAACTTCAAATAAAGCTCCAGAAGAACGACTCGTAGTCTATCTTATTGCTAACTCATGTTTAAGAGCTACTTGGCTTGCTATAGAAATCTAGCTACTTAGGTGCTATGATTAGGGAAAGGTTCCCTTCTATTACTAGTCTAGGTTTCCATTATAGCTGATGCAGAAGTTGACTCCATTGACTTCTTTGATTGGATTCTTCATCTTGTTGCAGTTGACTCCTTTGTCTTCGAGTTCCACGGTAGTTTCTCCTTCGGTGCATTGATCTAAGAAGGGGGTTCAAACGAGATAGAATGAGTACGAGCGTACTCAGCAAGTTCATATTAGGAAATAGGTGTATCATGCACTAATTACAGCCATAAACCATATAGTCATAGGCCAATGCAAGTTTTTGTAATCATTTCTTCAAAAGGTTTATTTTATTCTGAAAACTATGCCCGTCAGTCTTCACAGGTTGACTAGAACTTCGTGGAGTTCCTTTCCTGCCACGTTCGCAGTTCCCTTCCCGGAACAGGGAGTGACAGTCACAATTCTTGATACCCTCTGCAGAGGTGCGTTACTTTACCCCACAAGAGATCTTAACCATGTTGCCGGCTAAGAGTATGTCCTCAGCTCGTCCACACTTCCATTGGTGTGAGGCCCAGTATAAGATCCAAGCCAATCACTGCCTTCTCCGCGACTGCAAACCCACCCTTTTGTCCACCCGCACACCTCCAGTAGACTTCCCCCGATAATACGGCTTTACTCATGGTGTACTTTGGACAATCCTTCATAGATCATAGAGCCATCATCACTAATGGATGGGGATTTAAAAGGCTATCCCAACCTACGGCAGTGCCTCCAACACCCCGCCGGCTCTACCAATCCGTTGGCGTGCAGAAGGGAAAAGATACAGCTGACTTCCCCAGAGCCATTATAGATCTTATGGATAACGCGATATGTACGGTGCTAGAATCACTGGACGGCATTGGTAATTAATCCTAGGGTGATATAACCCATGCAATGGAACCTCCACCATATCAACACATACCATGGTTCCATTGCCCACCACATAGTCATATTCATAATTGTAAAATAATACTTTGCTTTTCAATGCATGAGTGATAAGTATAGTACTTTGCATATAGTTTGATACAAATAATCAAATGACATGAGCAAGCGATGAACTTGCCTTTCTTGACTGCAAGATTATGCAGGCAAAAGCTTCGATACGTGATAACTCCAAATGCTGAAATACCATCATCGTCCGGTAAGGACAATGTTTAAAGAACTGGCAAAGATGCTATAATGCATAGTATGAGATGCAATCGTTCCGAGCGTAACCTAACCTCGATGATTTAGGATGGATGAGTTTTAAAGATTTCTTTAGTGTTGGTGGCACTTTTAGAATGGTTCTCAAACAAGGTTCTTATTAGGGTTTGGTTATATTAGCATCATAATCAAGTGATATAAGACATCATAACAATCATATACATAAAGAATAGTAGTGGAATAATATGTGAAGAACAGTTGTCAATTTTAAGTTCTACAGGACATGGTTGATGATTACTTATGCTATACTTCAAAAGAATAACTTTTGAAGAACATGTTGTTTAAGAAATATTTAGTATTTCAAAGAAGGATAGGGCTTCTAAGGTTTGATTGGTATTTGTACTTCAAAAGAATAACTTTTGAAGAACAGGTTAAATAAGAATATGAACTATTATACATATGTGCTATGGCTTTCTAGGGTTTACTATTGGATTCATTTAGTTCACTAATAGGAACTAGTTGAGTTCTTTAAGTAAAATGGGTTTATAAGTAGCAATATTAGCAGGTTTATTACTAAGGTTGATTATGGTTATCATATCAAAGAATGATGGTCAAGGTGTTGCTATGAGTTAGGGTTTACTATGGCTTCACATTTGTTTCACTAAGTAATGCTTAATGGCTTCTAAACTAGATGGTTTCTTATTTCTTTAACAGGGTTTAGTTGGATAGGAGCATGTGTTGTGAATTGCTACAGAAGGTTGATACTAGAGTTCATCATTATAGTTCTACTAGGATTGGATGATTGAGGTTGATCTTACTGGTATGGTATATAGGAGTGGAGATCAATGGTACTAATCCAATTTCACAGGTTAGGGTTTATACCTAGGTGATACTAGTGAATCATATAGGTTTTAGTTAAGAATAGGAACATGAAATGATAATCTCAGGCGACTTGGTTTATGCTAGTGGATCATAACTTGTATTTGTTGGTCACATAATATGGTTCTCTATGTAAAGTGAAATTCACATGATCACATGTGATAAGCAACTAGGGTTTTAGAATTATTACTAAAGTGTAATTATCACATGGTTTAAATCCTTAGGGTTTTAGGTTGGCAACTACTATGGATGAACACATGAAATAATGAGATCAATGTCTTACTTAGATTGAAACTAGGGTTTCTAAATTATGGCACAACTCCTAAAATGATAATTGGTAATAGAGTTGTGGTTACTAATTACTTTGAATCAAAATTAGTAATGGTTTAACATTTTATTAATTTTCCACAAGAATTAATAATTAGGTAATTCTTATTTAGGTTTAATTTAGAATCAGGGTTTAATAATTGTTATTAGGGTTTTAAAATAATTAACTTGTTAACTAAAGATGTTTAATTAAATAAGTTTTGAATTACCAAAATAACATTGGCTTTTAATAATTTTCTTGAGTTATTACTATTTAAAGAAAATAGAAAATAGTAATTTGCAAACTAGGGTTTATGAATTACCACTAATAATTAAGTTAATGCAAATATGACAAATAAAATTAATCTTAACATTTTACTTAGTTATTGAATAGTTAAAATTTAATTTTTAAATTTCACTAATTATTGAATTCAACTTGTATTTTAAATAATTGAAATGGCATAATTAATAAGGTTAAAAATAAGTGAATTTTTATTTTGACACACATTTTTGTTTTATATTTTATTTGAATAGAGTTTATTTTTTTTGAGCATTTTGATATATTATTCATATTTTTCTGAGTTGATATGAATTTTCTAGAATTTTGTAAAGTTTCAGACATTTTCTGGAATTTGAAATAAAATGAAAATGCTAAAGATACCGATCTAACCCTACCCCCACTCACTGACTCGTGGGGTCGATGACTGGGTCCATTGCCACGCGGGCAACGACCAAGTCAAAATGACCCTGGGTCCCCACGGCCACGTCACCCTACCGGCGGCTTAACGCCGGCGAGGCAGGGCACGACGGAGACGCCGTTTTAAGGCCTCCCAGGACGGGCTACTGGCGGCATTCGATTCATCGCAACATCCTGAGCAAGATAGTGGTGATGGTTTTCACGGGGAGTCACCGGAGCGTCGACGGCGAGAGGAACTGCGGCGGTGAACTCCGGCCAACATGCGAAAATAAGCTACAGACGGCGAGAAGAGGCCAATTAGGGATCTATGGATGCGCAATCTTACGCTGAAGCTTCAGGCGTGGTCGACTCCGGCGATTGTCGACAGAGTTGATGGCGATTGACGAACTCCCGGCGAACCCAACGGAAAGGGAACGCCGAAATTCTTCTTCGACTTGGCTTCCCCCGATGCTCTACTCCTCCAGACGACTCTACTCGATCAGGCGCATCGATTGAGCTACTGCACGGACCCTGGGGTGCCCTCCATCGACGGTGTCATGGAGTTCGCCGGCGACAGTGAGTGGAAGAACACGCGAAATAGAGGATGATTGAGAAGCAATGGATGGGCGGCGAGGTACTAGGGTTTCACAGCGAAGCTACTGGTGGTTTTATAGCGTGAGGGGAGCTCTACAGCGGCGATGCGGTGGCGGAGACGGCCGGGATGTGGCGGTGTGTGTGGTGCATGATTTGGGCACGAATCGGAATGCACTGAAGATAAGACGGACGCGAGATCGACATGGTGTAGCTCTGGAGGGTTTGGCGACGTCCGGGCCGAGGTTATCCGCGACGAGGACGTGGCCAGGGCGCTTCTCTGCGCTGTCGCCCCCGGAGAGGAAGACGACGACGCCGTCTCTCCTTTGCACGAATTTTAAAGACACCGAAACGGTATATGGACTGGTTCTGCGTGAGAATGGGCCGATGGTGGGCTGCTGCGTTGGGCTGCGGGGTCCAGGTAAGCCAGGTGAGCTTTCCCTCCATTTCTTTTTCAAATTTCTGTTTTCTGTTTTTATTTTCTATTTGATATTTCTATTTGAATTCAGATCTGATTTCTATTTTGTTTTTGCAGGTTCAAAACTATTTGAATATCAAAATAATTTGGTAATATTGCTTACTGCATAATGTTGCTTTTAAATAAATATTTAGTTCATGATTAGACTAATATCTTGTGACGTTTAATGAAAATAGACATGGAACTATGTTTTTATTTTAGTTCCCTTTTTAATTTAGGAAATCAATGTATTCAGGTAATTTGAATTTTATAATCAATGCATGGTGAACACCTTATATTTTTCTAGTGTTAAAGAATATTGATTGTTCATCTTATTTTATTTATGGCTAGAGTTCAAAATAGATGGTAATAAAGATGGAATTGAATCATGATTTTATGTGGAGATTTATTTCTAAGGTTTAAGAAAATGGTTGACTTCACTCTATGTTAAATAATCTTGCTTAGCAAACTACTAACTTGAATTATAATTAAAGTTCCTTGGAATAGAAAATAGAATTGGATATTGGTTCACTCTATTCCCTTAAACATCACTTAAGCTTAGGTATATATGGCTTGGTTTATACTTGTGATACATGATACACAAGTTAGGACATATATTTTATGTGGGTTATTTTATGTGGATTGGATCCTATGGGAAATGGTTTAGGGTTTTGCATAAGCTTCACTATTTGAAGTGTTAATAGGCATGAGGTATGGCAGGGTTCTAATTATGATCCAAAGTGATTACTTGGATTGAAATTCAAATGTGGTCTAGGTTTTAAGTAGTGCTCATCCAATTGATACACAACTATAATTAAAATATGGGCATAAACTAGGGTATGTTTAATTGACTAAGGTTCCTCCTCCTCACTTAGGTAGAATTAGTGTATCAAGACAATGCTAAGTTTGTATCAAGTGTTTGGATAGGCAAGGTTTAAATACAATATCATTACTACTCTATACAAGGCATGAGTATTGGTCTGGATTAACTACTATTGATATACTTATTATTTCATGAGAAAAATGAGATCTATACATCACTTATATAGGTTTGATTTATCAGCTCAATTTATAAAGTAAAATCATGCAATAGACATGATCCACTTAATTCTCACTACTCTCTCTTCTTTAATCCTTCTCTCTTCACACTCACTTGGATTCTTAGGTTTTATAATCATCACCCAATTTGTAATGATCAAAGTATGGCCTTCTAATAATTCATGGTTCTCTAGAGTTTATGATCATTACCAAGTTGTAATGATCACAACACTTGTCTCTCTCTTGAATCACTAGTAAAAGAGGTTCTTACTTACTAGCAAGTGTTAGCTAGGTCAAGTAGGTTTAACACTTTACTTATACTTATTATAACATTGGTTAGTATCAACAATTACCTCCCTTGGACAAGGTTTAAATATTTAGCTAGGTTCTATTTAATGGATGATATAAGCATATTGATGATTCTCTCCTTTCTCTAAGGTTTAATGGAATGAGTTGGGAAATAAGATTGGAATGGTCAAGGTTAATGAAGAATGAATATGAATGTTCTTGACTTGGTTCAAGTATTGTAGTTGAAAAGATATACCATGTGACTCATGGTAGGAACATTTATTTAGTATAAGACATGGATAAGATAAGTAAAGAATAGTGTCTTATTTATTTGTGTTCTTTGATTTAGGATTGAATAATTATTCATGTGTTGTTGTAAGGAATGGTATGTTGAGATCCTTTATAAGATCTTGTAGTTGATCCTTACTTAAGGTGTTGTTTGTTGTAATTCTACTACTATTTGATCTAGCCCATAGATCAAATCATCTCTACCCAAAACAAGGTTTTAGCAAAGATCACAGTGAAGTTTATAACGCTTGACTTGATGATCTACTTCAGTTCCAGCAAGTCAAGTGAAACTTCGATTCTTGTGGTAAGTTTTATTTGAAAGCGCGAAAATCCCCCGGATTTTCTATGCATGAATGCAATGCACACTTTGGTGTTCTCTCATTTTATTGCCTCTAAACCTGGGATATTACAGCCTCTCCCCCTTAAACTGAACTTCGTCCCAAAGTTCGAACGCTCTCATGTATCGAAATGTGGAAATGTCTTGAACAGATCACCATCCTTCAACTCCATGGTGATCACATTAGATATAATTGAATATATCCCTGGTCCAGATCCTTCCTGGGGTCTTCTAATGTCTGGCACTGATACTTTCTTCTATTCTATGATTTCTTCCAGCACTCTAAGTTTATAGGCTTACTCTCCTAAGATTCTTGGATTAGGACATCTTCTGATGTTAATGGCTTTTACTAATGGTTGTGATAACATCTTCCTAGTTGGGTACTCAAAGCTTGGTTCTACCAGCTGCGGTAATCCAGCTGCGATGTAACATGGCACTATGGTGTACCAGCTGCGATGTCCAAACCTTAATTCTAAAAGATTTATTTAAGGTAGGGTATTGTTTTCCCTTACTACCATAACGAAAGTAATGGTACTTAGTAAGGTATTTACAATAGGCATGGTCCTAGTTGTTTAGTCCTACGAATGGATTAGACTCATTTAGTCCATCCCATCATGGCTTCTAGTTTGTACTAGTTATCTTCCTTTTGGTTTCTTTAGGTTCCATGAAAGGAATCTTTCTGATAGGCTTATGTCTTGGGTATGGTCAAACTCCTTCGTATAGTATCTTCTTAGGCTTTGATTGTTCTCCGATAACTTCTTCATCCAACTTCATTATCTTAAGCTTACTTAAGTTCTCTTGGTTTCGAGTAATTACAATTACCCACTCAAGTTAAGGTCTAACCCTTACTTCCCCGAGATATGAACCTCGGCTTCTGGTCTGACATCCTCCTGAGAGTACTATTATATGGGTACTTCCCAACAACCTTATAAAAATAAGATCGGACTTCCTTTCAGTTCAGACCTTTTTCTCCATCTATCACACTACCAATAATATCTTAATACTTCTCCTTCAGCCTTCCTCTCCCCCTTGGAGTTTACTAATAATCTTCAAACTTCCTTTCTTCTGATCATTAATCTCCAAGGTTAGGTAGTTGGTTTAAGTCTGGTTTATATTTTGTACCTTTCTAAAGTCTCATGAAGAATTCTTTGTGGCGTATCCACACAGTTGTGGGTATCCATTATGAATTCTCCGACTAAATATTTACCCGCTATGGAATACCAGCTGCGAAATACTAGTTGCGGAATCCCCCTTTCTTTTAGGGTAAATAAATGTTCAGGCTGTGGCTATCTAGTATCAGCTGCAGACTACCTAGTACTAGATGTGGCTGATTGAATACCAGCTGTGGCTGTGTTATGGTTTTAGGTAATATCTACCTACCAGCTGTGGCTACTCTTATAGTTTTAGTCAAGATACACCTCACTTCACATACTTTCTCTTCATGATTATCCTATATCAGCTGCGGCCTTATTATACCAGCTGCGACTTCACTTGTCTATTTTCCTTCTTCTAGGGTTTGTTTTGCAAGATAACCACTTGATGACACTATGAAAATAGTATTGTAAGTGACTTTACTTGCATTCCCTTCTTCCATAAGGAATATGGATTCACTTCTACTCCTCCATATTCACGATTTTTCTCACTTTCATGGTACTTCCATGTTGAAGTACTCCTTGATTAAGGATAGAAGTGAGTTTCGATTGGTCCTTCCTTTAGAGTATTGTGGTTGCTTCCCACAATTTGACTTTCTTCTTCTAGTGAACCTTCATCTTGTCTTCAAAATCTTCAGAATTCGTTACTTCCTCACACGAATACCTTTACCCTCTAGACCTATAACATCAAGTAAGAGCTTGATAGTGCAACATGCATTTGCATATCAAAGTCAAACTTCATGTATGGATCTAGTCAATCAATGAAGATTCGAGAAAATTCAAGAAAATCCAGCTTTGTGCATATAATACACATCCTTATATGCCTGAATATAATAGTTGGGTAAGACATCCCTAAACATCAGGATCAGATGTGTAGTATATAACACCACATAAGATAGGTTTAGGTTGTGATACTTAGCACAATACGTGAATTACTACTATTTGTCTCAACATTTGTCTTAATTGCACATTTGCAATGAGACAAACTTGAAACAAAATGGCCTGGAATAGTTGAAGTTAACCTAGTTTTCTTTGGAAGTACTAACAAAAGAGTATACCATATATATGTGCTATTGAGGACTACTTCCTATAATACAATTAGTTCTAACATGTCTACTCTAAACACATGATTGTTTAGAATATACCACCTATAACTCTAGGATTTCTCTATGTGATATGCTCTAAATAAGCCTTCTTTAAATTAAGGACTATGGTTCTAACATATTTGGTACAGTTATTAGGATTTTAAGGCCTAAGCTTTCGAACTATTCCCTAAATCCTACTCCTTATCATCCTTTTGTTATCGTACTTATGATGTTCTACTCCATCATACCATAATTCTCAAGTGAATCATATATGAGTACCAATTTTATCATGAAAAGTAAACTTGTATAACTCCTATCACTCTTCCTTACCTCCTATGATTGACTCATCATAGACATTTACTACCTTCTATAACTTATCTCCCTTACTTAACATCAGTCATTTGACATTTCTAATGACTCTTACTTAACTATAACTGGCATTGGTATACTTCTTCCAATAGGATATCTTCCTTATGGTTGTATCCTCTCTTTGGACTACCATGTATTGTATACCAACTGTGGTCTACTACCACCCATTATCTTAAGCCTCAATGGTGTTCTAGTTATTTGGAATGAAGCAAGATAACTAATACTTAAGAAAGATAGATAAGAAAGATTGACTCAAGTGTGTCAGGATTATTCTCAAGTGAATACCCATCTCAAGTCATAAGAATAGTTGGTTTGGCTAAGACAACTTCCTATAGACACTACCAAACCTATAGGTCTCCTTTAAAGGGTTTTAATCCTAGGGTCAAAGCATTTGCTCTGATACCAGCTGCGGTGACCCAGCGTACCACTGCATGGTGTAGTACACAAGTCATTGACATAACACAGGTGAAACACCGTTCCACCCATATTACATCCCTCAGAGTGGTACAACAGAAACATATGCGAGTCCAAGGTATGTCTATAGAAGTACACACGAACTGTTTACATAAGATCAACACAACCTCCTACTTTACAGTGAGATAAAACTTCAAATAAAGCTCCAGAAGAACGACTCGTAGTCTATCTTATTGCTAACTCATGTTTAAGAGCTACTTGGATTGCTATAGAAATCTAGCTACTTGATGCTGTCCAGGACTGGCGCGGGGTTGACGAGGGAGGAAATCCCTGTGGTGTAGCTTTCTGGTCCTCGGCAACGGCGCCAGAAAATAGCTTGATGTCTACTTCCCCCTCCTTTTCCTGTAGACAGTGTTGGGCCTCCAAGAGCAGAGGTTTGTAGAACAGCAGCAAGTTTTCCCTTAAGTGGATCACCCAAGGTTTATCGAACTCAGGGAGGAAGAGGTCAAAGATATCCCTCTCATGCAACCCTGCAACCACAAAGCAAGAAGTCTCTTGTGTCCCCAACACACCTAATAGGTGCACTAGTTCGGCGAAGAGATAGTGAAATACAGGTGGTATGAATATATATGAGCACTAGCGACGGTGCCAGAAAATAGCTTGCTGGCGTGTAGTTGATGGTGGTAGTATTGCAGCAGTAGTAACACAGTAAAACAGTAAACAAGCAGCGATAGCAGTATTTAGGAACAAGGCCTAGGGATTACACTTTCACTAGTGGACACTCTCAACATTGATCACATAACAGAACAGATAAATGCATACTCTACACTTTTGTTGGATGATGAACGCATTGCGTAGGATTACACGAACCCTCAATGCCGGAGTTAACAAGCTCCACAATTTGTTCATATTTAAGTAACCTTATAGTGTAAGATAGATCAACATAACCAAATAGATCACATCAATACCATCATAGTAATAGTTAACTTCACAATCCACCAGAGATCATGATCATAGCCTACGACAAGAACCACATGGGGCACACACTAGTCACCTTTACACCATGCAGGAGGAATAGAATACTTTAATAACATCACTAGAGTAGCACATAGATGAATTGTGATACAAAACTCATATGAATCTCAATCATGTAAAGCAGCTCATGAGATTATTGTATTGAGGTACATGGGAGAGAGATGAACCACATAGCTACAGCGAAGCCCTCAGCCTCGGGGATGGATTACTCCCTCCTCATCATGGAGGCAGCGATGGCGGTGAAGATGGCGGTGAAGACGGCGGTGGAGATGGCTCCGGGGGCAATTCCCCGTCCCGGCAGGGTGCCGAAACAGAGTTCTGTCCCCCGAATTGGAGTTTCGCGATGGCGGCAGCGCCCCTGGAGTCTTTCTGGAGTTTCGTCAATTGGTGTCGAAGTTTTAGGTCACGACGGCTTAAATAGGCGAAGAGTCAGAGTCGGAGGGGCCACGGGCTGCCCAAACCATAGGGGGGCGCGCCCCCCCCTGGCCGCGCCGGGGTGTGGTTTGGTGGCCCTGTCCCCCTTCTCTGGCGGTTCTCGTGTGTTCTGGATGCTTCCGGTGAAAATAGGAACTTGGGCGTTGATTTCGTCCGATTCCGAGAATATTTCGTTACTAGGATTTCTGAAACCAAAAACAGCAGAAAACAGCAACTGGCCTCTCGGCATCTCGTCAATAGGTTAGTTCTGGAAAACGCATAAAAATGATATAAAGTGTGAACAAAACATGTTGGTATTGTCATAAAACAAGCATGGAACATCGGAAATTATAGATACGTTGGAGACGTATCAGCATCCCCAAGCTTAGTTCCTACTCGTCCTCGAGTAGGTAAACGATAAAAGATAATTTCTGAGGTGACATGCTACCAACATAATCTTAATCATACCATTGTAAAGCATATGAGATGAATGCAGCGATTCGAAACAATGTAAATGCAATGAGTAAACAATTGAATCATATAGCAAAGACTTTTCATGAATAGTACTTTCGAGACAAGCATCAATAAGTCTTGCATAAGAGTTACTCATAAAGCAATAAATTCATAGTAGAGACATTGAAGCAACACAATGGAAGATTAAGTTTCAGCGGTTGCTTTCAACTTGTAACATGTATATCTCATGGATAGTTGTCAATGCAGAGCAATATAACAAATGCAATAAGCAAGTATGTAAGAATCAATGCACAGTTCACACAAATGTTTGCTTCTTGAGGTAGAGAGAGATAGGTGAACTGACTCAACAATAAAAGTAAAAGAATGGTCCTTCAAAGAGGAAAGCATCGATTGCTATATTTGTGCTAGAGCTTTTATTTTGAAAACATGAAACAATTTTGTCAACGGTAGTAATAAAGCATATGTATCATGTAAATTATATCTTACAAGTTGCAAGCCTCATGCATAGTATACTAATAGTGTCCGCACCTTGTCCTAATTAGCTTGGACTACCAGATCATCACAATGCACATGTTTTAACCAAGTGTCACAAAGGGGTACCTCTATGCCTTTGTACAAAGGTCTAAGGAGAAAGCTCGCATTGGATTTCTCGCTATTGATTATTCTCAACTTAGACATCCATACCGGGACAACATAGACAACAGATAATGGACTCCTCTTTTATGCATAAGCATGTAACAACAATTAATAATTCTCTCATATGAGATTGAGGATGTATGTCCAAAACTGAAACTTCCACCATGGATCATGGCTTTAGTTAGCGGCCCAATGTTCTTCTCTAACAATATGCATGCTTAACCATAGGGTGGTAGATCGCTCTTACTTCGGACAAGGCAGACATGCATAGCAACTCACATGAAATTCAACAAAGAGTAGTTGATGGCGTCCCCAGTGAACATGGTTATCGCACAACAAGCAACTTAATAAGAGATAAAGTACATAATTACATATTCAATACCACAATAGTTTTTAAGCTATTTGTCCCATGAGCTATATATTGCAAAGGTGAATGATGGAATTTTAAAGGTAGCACTCAAGCAATTTACTTTGGAATGGCGGAGAAATACCATGTAGTAGGTAGGTATGGTGGACACAAATGGCATAGTGTTGTTTGGCTCAAGGATTTGGATGCATGAGAAGTATTCCCTCTCGATACAAGGTTTAGGCTAGCAAGGTTGTTTGAAGCAAACACAAGCACGAACTAGTACAGCAAAACTCACATAAAAGACATATTACAAGCATTATAAAACTATACATCGTCTTCCTTGTTGTTCAAACATCTTACTAGAAAATATCTAGACTCTAGAGAAACCACTCATGCAAACCAAATTTTAACAAGCTCTATGTATTTCTTCACTAATAGGTGCAAGGTATATGATGCAAGAGCTTAAACAAGAGCACAACAATTGCCAAATATCAAGTTATTCAAGACGTCATACCAATTACTACATGTAGCATTTTCCGTTTCCAACCATATAATAATTAACGAAGCAGTTTCAACCTTCGCCATGAAAATTAAAAGCTAAGAACACATGTGTTCATACGAATCAGCGGAGCGTGTCTCTCTCCCACACAAGCATTTATTCAAACAAAAACAAAAACAAGAAACATACAGACGCTCCAAGAAAAGCACATAAGATGTGATGGAATAAAAATATAGTTTCAGGGGAGGAACCTGATAATGTTGTCGATGAAGAAGGGGATGCCTTGGGCATCCCCAAGCTTAGACGCTTGAGTCTTCTTGATATATGCAGGGGTGAACCACCGGGGCATCCCCAAGCTTAGAGCTTTCACTCTCCTTGATCATGTTGCATCATACTCCTCTCTTGATCCTTGAAAACTTCCTCCACACCAAACTCGAAACAACTCATTAGAGGGTTAGTGCACAATAAAAATTAACATATTTAGAGGTGACACAATCATTCTTAACACTTCTGGACATTGCATAAAGCTACTGGACATTAATGGATCAAAGAAATTCATCCAACATAGCAAAAGAGGCAATGCGAAATAAAAGGCAGAATCTATCAAAACAGTACAGTTCGTATTGACGAATTTTAAAATGGCACCAGACTTGCTCAAATGAAAATGGTCAAATTTAATGAAAGTTGCGTACATATCTGAGGATCATGCACGTAAATTGGCTTAATTTTCTGAGCTACCTACAGGGAGGTAGACCCAGATTCGTGACAGCAAAGAAATCTGGAACTGCGCAGTAATCCAAATCTAGTACTTACTTTTCTATCAACGGCTTTACTTGGCACAATAAAACACAAAACTAAGATAAGGAGAGGTTGCTACAGTAGTAAACAACTTCCAAGACACAAATATAAAACAAAGTACTGTAGCAAAATAACACATGGGTTATCTCCCAAGAAGTTCTTTTCTTTATAGCCATTAAGATGGGCTCAGCAGTTTTAATGATGCACTCATAAGAAATAGTATTTGAAGCAAAAGAGAGCATCAAGAGGCAAATTCAAAACACATTTAAGTCTAACATGCTTCCTATGAAAAGGAATCTTGTAAATAAACAAGTTCAAGAAGCATAATGCAACAAGCATAGAAAGATAAAACAAGTGTAGCTTGAAAAATTTCAGCACATAGAGAGGTGTTTTAGTAACATGAAAATTTCTACAACCATATTTTCCTCTCTCATAATAACTTTCAGTAGCATCATGAGCAAACTCAACAATATAACTATCACATAAAGCATTCTTATCATGAGTCTCATGCATAAAATTATTACTCTCCACATAAGCATAATCAATTTTATTAGTTGTAGTGGGAGCAAATTCAACAAAGTAGCTATCATTATTATTCTCATCATCAAATATAGGAGGCATCTTGTAATCATAATCAAATTTATCCTCCATAACAGGTGGTACTAAAAGACTACTATCATTATAATCATCATAAATAGGAGGCAAAGTATCATCAAAGTAAATTTTCTCCTCCATGCCCGGGGGACTAAAAATATCATGCTCATCAAAGCCAGCTTCCCCAAGCTTAGAATTTTCTATATTATTATCAACAATGGTGTTCAAAGCGTTCATACTAATATTACTACCAGCATGCAAATAAGATTCCATAGGTTTTTTAATTTTCGCATCAAACAATCCATGTTTTAAATCAGGAAATAGAATAAGAAGCTCATTCTTGTCCATTATGCCAAACTAGTGTAAACAAGAAACAAAAAGTTGCAATTGCAGGATCTAAAGGAAATAGCTTTGAGTACTTACGGCGCCGGAAAATAGCTTGGTAGCCGAGGTCCGGAGTGTGAGTACCTTTTACCTTTCCTCCCCGGCAACGGCGCCAGAAAATACTTGATGCTGTCCAGGACTGGCGCGGGGTTGACGAGGGAGGAAATCCCTGTGGTGTAGCTTTCTGGTCCCGACAACGGCGCGAGAAAATAGCTTGATGTCTACTTCCGCCTCCTTTTCACTGTGAACAGTGTTGGGCCTCCAAGAGCGAGAGGTTTGTAGAACAGCAGCAAGTTTTCCCTTAAGTGGATCACCCAAGGTTTATCGAACTCAGGGAGGAAGAGGTCAAAGATATCCCTCTCATGCAACCCTGCAACCACAAAGCAAGAAGTCTCTTGTGTCCCCAACACACCTAATAGGTGCACTAGTTCGGCGAAGAGATAGTGAAATACAGGTGGTATGAATATATATGAGCAGTAGCGACGGTGCCAGAAAATAGCTTGCTAGCGTGTAGTTGATGGTGGTAGTATTGCAGCAGTAGTAACACAGTAAAACAGTAAACAAGCAGCGATAGCAGTATTTAGGAACAAGGCCTAGGGATTACACTTTCACTAGTGGACACTCTCAACATTGATCACATAACGAGCAGGATAAATGCATACTCTACACTTTTGTTGGATGATGAACGCATTGCGTAGGATTACACGAACCCTCAATGCCGGAGTTAACAAGCTCCACAATTTGTTCATATTTAAGTAACCTTATAGTGTAAGATAGATCAACATAACCAAATAGATCACATCAATACCATCATAGTAATAGTTAACTTCACAATCCACCAGAGATCATGATCATAGCCTACGACAAGAACCACATGGGGCACACACTAGTCACCTTTACACCATGCAGGAGGAATAGAATACTTTAATAACATCACTAGAGTAGCACATAGATGAATTGTGATACAAAACTCATATGAATCTCAATCATGTAAAGCAGCTCATGAGATTATTGTATTGAGGTACATGGGAGAGAGATGAACCACATAGCTACAGCGAAGCCCTCAGCCTCGGGGATGGATTACTCCCTCCTCATCATGGAGGCAGCGATGGCGGTGAAGATGGCGGTGAAGACGGCGGTGGAGATGGCTCCGGGGGCAATTCCCCGTCCGGCGAGGTGCCGAAACAGAGTTCTGTCCCCCGAATTGGAGTTTCGCGATGGCGGCGGCGCCCCTGGAGTCTTTCTGGAGTTTCGTCAATTGGTGTCGAAGTTTTAGGTCACGACGGCTTAAATAGGCGAAGAGTCGGAGTCGGAGGGGCCACGGGCTGCCCAAACCATAGGGGGGCGCGCCCCCCCCTGGCCGCGCCGGGGTGTGGTTTGGTGGCCCTGTCCCCCTTCTCTGGCGGTTCTCGTGTGTTCTGGATGCTTCCGGTGAAAATAGGAACTTGGGCGTTGATTTCGTCCGATTCCGAGAATATTTCGTTACTAGGATTTCTGAAACCAAAAACAGCAGAGAAGCGGCCTCTCGGCATCTCGTCAATAGGTTAGTTCCGGAAAACGCATAAAAATGATATAAAGTGTGAACAAAACATGTTGGTATTGTCATAAAACAAGCATGGAACATCAGAAATTATAGATACGTTGGAGACGTATCACTACTTAGGTGCTATGATTAGGGAAAGGTTCCCTTCTATTACTAGTCTAGGTTTCCATTATAGCTGATGCAGAAGTTGACTCCATTGACTTCTTTGATTGGATTCTTCATCTTGTTGCAGTTGACTCCTTTGTCTTCGAGTTCCACGGTAGTTTCTCCTTCGGTGCATTGATCTAAGAAGGGGGTTCAAACGAGATAGAATGAGTACGAGCGTACTCAGCAAGTTCATATTAGGAAATAGGTGTATCATGCACTAACTACAGCCATAAACCATAAAGTCATAGGCCAATGCAAGTTTTTGTAATCATTTCTTCAAAAGGTTTATTTTATTCTGAAAACTATGCCCGTCAGTCTTCACAGGTTGACTAGAACTTCGTGGAGTTCCTTTCCTGCCGCGTTCGCGATTCCTTCCCGGAACAGGGAGTGACAGTCACAATTCTTGATACCCTCTGCAGAGGTGCGTTACTTTACCCCACAAGAGATCTTAACCATGTTGCCGGCTAAGAGTATGTCCTCAGCTCGTCCACACTTCCTTTGGTGTGAGGCCCAGTATAAGATCCAAGCCAATCACTACCTTCTCCGCGACTGCAAACCCACCCTTTTGTCCACCCGCACACCTCCAGTAGACTTCCCCCGATAATACGGCTTTACTCATGGTGTACTTTGGACAATCCTTCATAGATCGTAGAGCCATCATCACTAATGGATGGGGATTTAAAAGGCTATCCCAACCTACGGCAGTGCCTCCAACACCCCGCCGGCTCTACCAATCCGTTGGCGTGCAGAAGGGAAAAGATACAGCTGACTTCCCCAGAGCCATTATAGATCTTATGGATAACGCGATATGTACGGCGCTAGAATCACTGGACGGCATTGGTAATTAATCCTAGGGTGATATAACCCATGCAATGGAACCTCCACCATATCAACACATACCATGGTTCCATTGCCCACCACATAGTCATATTCATAATTGTAAAATAATACTTTGCTTTTCAATGCATGAGTGATAAGTATAGTACTTTGCATATAGTTTGATACAAATAATCAAATGACATGAGCAAGCGATGAACTTGCCTTTCTTGACTGCAAGATTATGCAGGCAAAAGCTTCGATACGTGATAACTCCAAATGCTGAAATACCATCATCGTCCGGTAAGGACAATGTTTAAAGAACTGGCAAAGATGCTATAATGCATAGTATGAGATGCAATCGTTCCGAGCGTAACCTAACCTCGATGATTTAGGATGGATGAGTTGTAAAGATTTCTTTAGTGTTGGTGGCACTTTTAGAATGGTTCTCAAACAAGGTTCTTATTAGGGTTTGGTTATATTAGCATCATAATCAAGTGATATAAGACATCATAACAATCATATACATAAAGAATAGTAGTGGAATAATATGTGAAGAACAGTTGTCAATTTTAAGTTCTACAGGACATGGTTGATGATTACTTATGCTATACTTCAAAAGAATAACTTTTGAAGAACATGTTGTTTAAGAAATATTTAGTATTTCAAAGAAGGATAGGGCTTCTAAGGTTTGATTGGTATTTGTACTTCAAAAGAATAACTTTTGAAGAACAGGTTAAATAAGAATATGAACTATTATACATATGTGCTATGGCTTTCTAGGGTTTACTATTGGATTCATTTAGTTCACTAATAGGAACTAGTTGAGTTCTTTAAGTAAAATGGGTTTATAAGTAGCAATATTAGCAGGTTTATTACTAAGGTTGATTATGGTTATCATATCAAAGAATGATGGTCAAGGTGTTGCTATGAGTTAGGGTTTACTATGGCTTCACATTTGTTTCACTAAGTAATGCTTAATGGCTTCTAAACTAGATGGTTTCTTATTTCTTTAACAGGGTTTAGTTGGATAGGAGCATGTGTTGTGAATTGCTACAGAAGGTTGATACTAGAGTTCATCATTATAGTTCTACTAGGATTGGATGATTGAGGTTGATCTTACTGGTATGGTATATAGGAGTGGAGATCAATGGTACTAATCCAATTTCACAGGTTAGGGTTTATACCTAGGTGATACTAGTGAATCATATAGGTTTTAGTTAAGAATAGGAACATGAAATGATAATCTCAGGCGACTTGGTTTATGCTAGTGGATCATAACTTGTATTTGTTGGTCACATAATATGGTTCTCTATGTAAAGTGAAATTCACATGATCACATGTGATAAGCAACTAGGGTTTTAGAATTATTACTAAAGTGTAATTATCACATGGTTTAAATCCTTAGGGTTTTAGGTTGGCAACTACTATGGATGAACACATGAAATAATGAGATCAATGTCTTACTTAGATTGAAACTAGGGTTTCTAAATTATGGCACAACTCCTAAAATGATAATTGGTAATAGAGTTGTGGTTACTAATTACTTTGAATCAAAATTAGTAATGGTTTAACATTTTATTAATTTTCCACAAGAATTAATAATTAGGTAATTCTTATTTAGGTTTAATTTAGAATCAGGGTTTAATAATTGTTATTAGGGTTTTAAAATAATTAACTTGTTAACTAAAGATGTTTAATTAAATAAGTTTTGAATTACCAAAATAACATTGGCTTTTAATAATTTTCTTGAGTTATTACTATTTAAAGAAAATAGAAAATAGTAATTTGCAAACTAGGGTTTATGAATTACCACTAATAATTAAGTTAATGCAAATATGACAAATAAAATTAATCTTAACATTTTACTTAGTTATTGAATAGTTAAAATTTAATTTTTAAATTTCACTAATTATTGAATTCAACTTGTATTTTAAATAATTGAAATGGCATAATTAATAAGGTTAAAAATAAGTGAATTTTTATTTTGACACACATTTTTGTTTTATATTTTATTTGAATAGAGTTTATTTTTGTGAGCATTTTGATATATTATTCATATTTTTCTGAGTTGATATGAATTTTCTAGAATTTTGTAAAGTTTCAGACATTTTCTGGAATTTGAAATAAAATGAAAATGCTAAAGATACCGATCTAACCCTACCCCCACTCACTGACTCGTGGGGTCGATGATTGGGTCCATTGCCACGCGTGCAACGACCAAGTCAAAATGACCCTAGGTCCCCACGGCCACGTCACCCTACCGGCGGCTTAACGCCGGCGAGGCAGGGCACGACGGAGACGCCGTTTTAAGGCCTCCCAGGACGGGCTACTGGCGGCATTCGATTCATCGCAACATCCTGAGCAAGATAGTGGTGATGGTTTTCACGAGGAGTCACCGGAGCGTCGACGGCGAGAGGAACTGCGGCGGTGAACTCCGACCAACATGCGAAAATAAGCTACAGACGGCGAGAAGAGGCCAATTAGGGATCTATGGATGTGCAATCTTACGCTGAAGCTTCAGGCGTGGTCGACTCCGGCGATTGTCGACGGAGTTGATGGCGATTGACAAACTCCCGATGAACCCGACGGAAAGGGAACGCCGAAATTCTTCTTCGACTTGGCTTCCCCCGATGCTCTACTCCTCCAGACGACTCTACTCGATCAGGCGCGTCGATTGAGCTACTGCACGGACCCTGGGGCGCCCTCCATCGATGGTGTCATGGAGTTCGCCAGCGACAGTGAGTGGAAGAACACGCGAAATAGAGGATGATTGAGAAGCAATGGATGGGCGGCGAGGTACTAGGGTTTCACAGCGAAGCTACTGGTGGTTTTATAGCGTGAGGGGAGCTCTACAGCGGCGATGCGGTGGCGGAGACGGCCGGGATGTGGCGGTGTGTGTGGTGCACGATTTGGGCACGAATCGGAATGCACTGAAGATAAGACGAATGCGAGATCGACAGGGTGTAGCTCTGGAGGGTTTGGCGACGTCCGGGCCGAGGTTATCCGCGACGAGGACGTGGCCAGGGCGCTTCTCTACGCTGTCGCCCCCGGAGAGGAAGACGACGACGCCGTCTCTCCTTTGCACGAATTTTAAAGACACCGAAACGGTATATGGACTGGTTCTGCGCGAGAATGGGCCGATGGTGGGCTGCTGCGTTGGGCTGCGGGGTCCAGGTAAGCCAGGTGAGCTTTCCCTCCATTTCTTTTTCAAATTTCTGTTTTCTGTTTTTATTTTCTATTTGATATTTCTATTTGAATTCAGATCTGATTTCTATTTTGTTTTTGCAGGTTCAAAACTATTTGAATATCAAAATAATTTGGTAATATTGCTTACTGCATAATGTTGCTTTTAAATAAATATTTAGTTCATGATTAGACTAATATCTTGTGAGGTTTAATGAAAATAGACATGGAACTATGTTTTTATTTTAGTTCCCTTTTTAATTTAGGAAATCAATGTATTCAGGTAATTTGAATTTTATAATCAATGCATGGTGAACACCTTATATTTTTCTAGTGTCAAAGAATATTGATTGTTCATCTTATTTTATTTATGGCTAGAGTTCAAAATAGATGGTAATAAAGATGGAATTGAATCATGATTTTATGTGGAGATTTATTTCTAAGGTTTAAGAAAATGGTTGACTTCACTCTATGTTAAATAATCTTGCTTAGCAAACTACTAACTTGAATTATAATTAAAGTTCCTTGGAATAGAAAATAGAATTGGATATTGGTTCACTCTATTCCCTTAAACATCACTTAAGCTTAGGTATATATGGCTTGGTTTATACTTGTGATACATGATACACAAGTTAGGACATATATTTTATGTGGGTTATTTTATGTGGATTGGATCCTATGGGAAATGGTTTAGGGTTTTGCATAAGCTTCACTATTTGAAGTGTTAATAGGCATGAGGTATGGCAGGGTTCTAATTATGATCCAAAGTGATTACTTGGATTGAAATTCAAATGTGGTCTAGGTTTTAAGTAGTGCTCATCCAATTGATACACAACTATAATTAAAATATGGGCATAAACTAGGGTATGTTTAATTGACTAAGGTTCCTCCTCCTCACTTAGGTAGAATTAGTGTATCAAGACAATGCTAAGTTTGTATCAAGTGTTTGGATAGGCAAGGTTTAAATACAATATCATTACTACTCTATACAAGGCATGAGTATTGGTCTGGATTAACTACTATTGATATACTTATTATTTCATGAGAAAAATGAGATCTATACATCACTTATATAGGTTTGATTTATCAGCTCAATTTATAAAGTAAAATCATGCAATAGACATGATCCACTTAATTCTCACTACTCTCTCTTGTTTAATCCTTCTCTCTTCACACTCACTTGGATTCTTAGGTTTTATAATCATCACCCAATTTGTAATGATCAAAGTATGGCCTTCTAATAATTCATGGTTCTCTAGAGTTTATGATCATTACCAAGTTGTAATGATCACAACACTTGTCTCTCTCTTGAATCACTAGTAAAAGAGGTTCTTACTTACTAGCAAGTGTTAGCTAGGTCAAGTAGGTTTAACACTTTACTTATACTTATTATAACATTGGTTAGTATCAACAATTACCTCCCTTGGACAAGGTTTAAATATTTAGCTAGGTTCTATTTAATGGATGATATAAGCATATTGATGATTCTCTCCTTTCTCTAAGGTTTAATGGAATGAGTTGGGAAATAAGATTGGAATGGTCAAGGTTAATGAAGAATGAATATGAATGTTCTTGACTTGGTTCAAGTATTGTAGTTGAAAAGATATACCATGTGACTCATGGTAGGAACATTTATTTAGTATAAGACATGGATAAGATAAGTAAAGAATAGTGTCTTATTTATTTGTGTTCTTTGATTTAGGATTGAATAATTATTCATGTGTTGTTGTAAGGAATGGCATGTTGAGATCCTTTATAAGATCTTGTAGTTGATCCTTACTTAAGGTGTTGTTTGTTGTAATTCTACTACTATTTGATCTAGCCCATAGATCAAATCATCTCTACCCAAAACAAGGTTTTAGCAAAGATCACAGTGAAGTTTATAACGCTTGACTTGATGATCTACTTCAGTTCCAGCAAGTCAAGTGAAACTTCAGTTACTGTGGTAAGTTTTATTTGAAAGCGCGAAAATCCCCCGGATTTTCTATGCATGAATGCAATGCACACTTTGGTGTTCTCTCATTTTATTGCCTCTAAACCTGGGATATTACACAAACCAACAATCAAGTGGAAAAAGCAAACAGCATCATCTGCAATGGCATCAAGAAGCGTTTGCTGACACCGCTATAAAAAGCGTGACATACTTGGGCCGATAAGTTTCCCAATGTATTGTGGAGCATACGAACAACGCCCAATACAACAACCCAACAAACTCCATTCTTCCTAGTTCATGGAGCCGAGGCGGTACTCCCGATAAAAATAGAGCAAAACTCTCCCAGAGTTACATAATATGATGAAGAAACTTCGCAAAAGGCGCTTGAAGATGATGTCGATGCACTCAACGAAGCTAGATATGAGGTACTATCGAGAATAACCACGTATCAGCAAAATCTAAAAAATTATCGTAGCCGATGTCTATGGCCCAGGTCATTCGAAATTGGCGATCTAGTACTTCGACTCAAGCAAGATAGCCATGAAAAGTTTGAATCTCCCTGGGTGGGGCCATACATTGTCACCAAAGTAATCCCAGGAGGAGCTTATCGACTGAAGGATAAGAAGTGAGGCAAAGACGAGCCAAACCCGTGGAACAATGTGCAGCTGCGACGTTTCTACGCCTAAAGAGAAGCCAATATAGTACAATCCATGTAAACATACATTATATCTGAAGAGCTCGCAAGTTTTCAGACGCACTCTTTTCCTTTCAGGGTACCGAGTGAGACTAAAAGGTTTTTAATGAGGCGGGCTTGCGATGTTGCAATATAGCATGGTTGAAATAAAAATAGTGATGAAAAGTACTCATCTTTTCTTTTAGCAGCGCTCGAGGGCTCGAACCCGATGAACTTATAATATATTCGACTCCGGCATACTTGTCAACATACACGCCTTGGTTATATAGAAACCTCACGAAAAATAAACATATTCTGCGAAACAAAATACTCGGGGGCCGAAGAAGAGATCGTAACACACTCAGAAGAACTTGCCTTGACTTTATACAAGTCTCGCAAGAAATTTACAATATACACGACAAGATAAACATATAAAGCTTTGTGTTATGGTCCAACCCAACACATTGTGAAAAAGTGAACAAAAGAGTACTATATCAAGCTGTTTATGTTTACATTTTTTCTTGCAGCAAGGCCACTTTGAGTAGAAGCGCCATATCAAAATTTCTTGAAGAAACCAGTATCTACCTGAAGAAGCTCATCAACCATCACTTCGGCGACAGGAGATACAATTGCGTCGTGTTTATCAACCTTTATTTTCTTCTTTGATGCCTTGAGGTAAAAAGTCTCAACGACCTTGTTAAAATCCAGCTTCGAGTGGCAAATCTTCAACCAGATCAAAGCCAGTTTAGCACCAGCAATCATATGAGCTTTCACAAAACCGTGGATAGTGCGCACGTCCATAAATTTACCCATAAGTTCAGGAAGGTTATCAGGTTGAGGGTTCCGAGGAAACATGACATTATACACCATGGCCAAAGTGTTATTGCAGAAGTCGAGAAACCCCTGAGTCTGGGTAGCCCGGTCCTGAAACTGAACAATACGACAAGTGCGAATCACATCCGCCCAAAAATTAACGCCATGAGTTTTAGCAAGGCGAAGAAGAGTTTCAACCCGCGCATTCACCCGCCGTTCTTCAGCGGCATCATCTACAAATGCACCTATGAAAAGAAAGAAAAAGAATTGAAGCAAATGAAAGGGCGTTGAAAGGATAGCGAAGAAATAGTAAAAACAACGGCAACATACCAGCCATGTCGTGGCTCGCATCAGTCATCAAGTCAAGCATATAATTCTCGCGTTGAGCAGATCGTGCAGCATCTGCAGTAGCAGTTTCTTTCAATTCAAGGGCCTCCTGTGCCCGCTGAAGGGCAGCTCGCTCCCGATCCGAAGATTTACGGGATTGTTCCAGGACAATTACAATTTGTTTTTTCATTGCAATTGTTGTCGCAACTCAGCTATTTCATGACTCACGAAATTAGAACCAGAAGAAACTTCCAAGGAAACATCGACAGGGGCTCTCGCAGAATGAGACGTAGCGGGAGGAGTATTGGAAGGACCAACCGCAGTATAGTTGTCAAAAATCAACTGGAAAATAAGAAAAAATCGACATCAATCATTGGGTAAGGGACACCTTTTCATTCATAGTTAAAATATATTACATGGGAGTCTTTACAAAATATGGCTTATAGGAAGCCCATACTAATGGCGAGGAGCAGCAAAAGGTGATACTGTCTACAAAAGAGAAAAACAAGGGAGGAGAAAGTTGGTCTACTTGACCTCCATTTGAGCAGTGCTAGCAAAAGCCAAAGATTTTGGGTCGAGGAAGGATATGAGTTTCTTCGAGTAAAGCTTGACACCCTTGACAAACGCAGCGGTCAAACTCTTAGGAGTTGCAGTTTGTACCCAGTCGACCTTCTGGCCGCTAGCTGCTACTAGAGCAATGGTCCCTTCGACTCCTATCTTCAAGCTGGCTTGACGATAAGCCAAAGCTGGATCACCCCCCTCGAGGAAGCGATGGGCGAGCTGGGCAAAAATTTCGGATTGAACATCCTTTGGGAAGAAGTGGGGGAAGACGCGCTTCAAAGCATCCCGCGCCAAAGTTATGCACTTCCGCGCCAAGTCACAACTCAGCTCAAAAATATCGAGAGTGTCTGTAAGATGATCCTCCGATTCTTGGCTCAAAGTGTATTGCTCACCCATTTTCCCTGCTGGGGGAAATCTGGATTTCGTCAATAACAAAAGATAAGGTTTGCACAAGAAAAATTGAAAGAATAAGGAAAATATAGTTGTACTTGAAAATCATCGAGACTGTGTTTCGAGACGTTTGATTATAGCGCTCTTGCGCTCAACTTGTTCGGCCTCTTTGTCGCTCAAGGCATCTTCAGTAGCTTGCAGTCTTCGGCACAAGTCTTCAACACCGGAAGCATCTTTTCAGCCTTGTTACGAGTTGTTTCGCTAGTTTTATGCTTGGCTTCCAAATCGTCGGCTTTGAGCTTGGCCTCCTCAGTGACCTTAAGTTTTGCCTCTAGGGCGTCAACGCGTTCTTCGGCGTGATGCAACGCTTCTGCAACAAAAAGAGAAAAGAAGGTGTAAATACAAAAACCAGGACAACATATAGGAGAAAAATTGAGTCAAAATTTTACCCTTTAAAGTTACAGCGTCGTCACGGAAACCGATGAAGTGGGAGCCTATGTCGATCAACCTCTTCATCAAGGGCCGTGTAAAAGCCGATAAGGAAAAATATAAGTTACAAGTACAAACTATTTCGAGTTGAAAAAACAAAGGGCGACAAGCAAGGAAAAGAAATTTACATCGTCAAGGGGAGGACACGACGTATTCCTAGTGGCAAGATCCTGTGTATTCCCAGCACCGATTTAAGATTTCTTCGGCTTTGGTGCTCGGGGGCTGGGCACTAGAGTTGGCGCTTCTGAGTCACGCTGCGTGGGAGGCGAGGATTCTGATGCAACACGTGGTTCATCGGAAAGACCCAGCGTATTGGAGGTGCTTGTAGGAGCTGGCACATGAGCTTCAGGCTATTCCTCCTCTTCTTCCTCGTCAGCTCTGTCAACATAGCAGCAAATAAAAAATAAGGCTGCCGAAAGAAAAGGAGATAGGAAAAGGCAAAAGAGAAGAACAACATAAGTTAACAGCGCCGGTCATGGCGAAGGGGTCGAAAGCCTCTTGGTCGTCAGGAGAAGATTCTTCGGCAGCTGGTTCGACGAGCTTGGATGCACTAGAAGTTTCTTCGCCATCACCTCTCATCCTCTTGCGCGTATCCGGACAAGCGACAGGAGGAGGAGAAATAGACTGAGAAGAGTCAGGTGTCGCTCTGATTCTGTTTCTTTGTCAGAAGAACACACAATTTTCTAAGATTCTGCGAGTTCCCTTCCAAGCATCGAGGATTCTCGCGAGTCGTCACGGACAACGGCTCGTTCATCCACTTCACCATCCTCAGGCAGAGGAGGGAGAGAGGAAAGAATTTGATGACCCTACAAGCAAAAGCATGAGAAGGAAAAGCAAACTTATTAAAAAACGAAAGCATAAAAGAATCAACAAAACACTTTTACAACTCGAAGACAAGTTACTTACTTCGGGAATGGAGTGGATGCCACTAAAGGGCTCCACGTGACAGGAAGAAGGAACTTTGTTGCTCTTGCTCAACGAAGTAAATCGGTGGACGAGTTTCTCCAAGTCCTTCAAAGGAAGCTCGACAAAGATTCTCGGAATCTTCGGCACCTGAATACATCCACATGGGATTCTTTCGGGCCTGAAGGGGTTGGATATGGATGCGCAGGAAGTGTGCAATGATTTGCACACCTGATAGTTCTGCCCCATCGGTGTTTTGAAGTTCATGGATGCGGGCAATCAGAGCGTCAGTAGCCGCCTTTTCTTTGGATGTTACCTCGACATCCCAGGATTTGCGCCTCTGAATTTCTTCATCAGTGTCAAAAGGCGCAATGTCGTATTCTTGGGCGTCAGATGACTCATCCTTGATATAGATCCACTTATTGCGCCAGCCTTGGACGGAGTCGGCAAATTTGACATCAAAATAATCGACATCAACAAATAACAACGCCACCTACATTGTAGGCGACGCTCCTTGAGTTGTTTCGCCAGAGATAGAACATGCGTTTCCAAAGGCCCTAGTGAGGGTGGATGCCCAGGAAACACTCGCAAAGTGTGATAACGATGGAAATATGAAGATGAGAGTTGGGGTCAGCTGGTGTAGCTGAATCCCATAGATAAAATGCAAGCCACGAAGAAATTCATGGACATGGACAGAGAGGCCGCGAATGAGAAAACTGACGAATGTTACCCGAAAGTTGATTAGGGGATGAGGAGTACTCTTGTCTCCAGGAATGTGCACGGCCTCCTTGTTGAATAGGCCCAGCTTCTTCATCATCTTGTGATCCTGGGCGGATAACTTCGACCGCTCCCACCCAGAGATCCTGGCCTGCTCCATGGGCTCATCGGTGCCTGAGGCACGGGACGTGCAATGCTTGGTGCGTGGCATCATGATGCAGAGCGTGGAGAGGAGCGGAGACGATGAGAGAATGGGTGCGAGGTGCTCAAGGGAGAATATGAACAGAGTGAAGATTGTGCGGCGCGGTGAAAGGGGAAAAAGAGGAGTAGGTTTTGTTCTTATAGAGGAAGACGATGACGCTATGCCGTTGGATGAAGAAAGGAGGAGATCCTGAGACCCGACATCATCGAGGGGTAAAGGGTCTTTTCACACAAAATTTACTAAAGGGAAGCTACCGCGTGCGTGCCGGGAATTCCGGAGGACGTGTGCGGCCCACCTGCGCGACCTGTTAAAGGTGCAGGGTTTTGGACCTACACAATAATTGAGTGACATGAGTCGTGGGTTCCCAAGATAGGTGTTCGTGGCCATCGCCAGCAATGCCATCATTTGAGAAAAACTCGAATGACGAAACAAAAATATAGCGACAACAAAACTTCGGGATCTAAAGAAGTGCATGGTTAGAAAGAAACTTTGGGAGCTATTTCTGATAAGATGGCGTGGCGAAAGAAAAAACTTAGAATTGATCAAAATAACAAAGGTTGAGCCTACAACCAAGTGCAAACACTTGGCTGTAGTCTCAGGGGATACTCCCATCGGGAGCGCTGGTCGCGCACCCGATGAAATATAAGAAAGAAAAGAAAAGAGAATATCAGGACAATATAGAGCTACAGATGAAGAATTTTCATCGTACATCTCCGAGTTACACATACACTGGTGGAAAAACAGGCTTCGGGTGAGCCCCATAAGTCGCGATGCTGCAGGAACCGCGACTAATGGTACCTTTAGTCGCGGTTCGGGAGGCGAACCGCGACCAAAGCCCGGGGCCCTGGGCGCTGGGGGGCCCGCGGGTGCCGGGGGGGGTCTTTAGGCGCGTTGGCCCAGGCAACCCGCGACTAAAGGTGCCCGAAGGCCTTTAGTCGCGATTGGCCAGGCCAACCGGGACTAAAGCCCCTCCCCTATATATACCCATCCAGCAGCCAACACTTAGCCATTTGGTGCCATTCTCTTCACAAGCTTCACAAGTGGGTGTTAGGTTTGCTTTTGGTTCCTCTTATGCACATAAGGTGTTTGATGAAATGCCCCAAGAGCATGAAACAAACATGATATGAAGTGTTGGAGCCACACTTGAGCTTTCTCATTTATTTTTTCCTCCTCGATCGCGGTTAGCAACTTGAACCTTTGATGTGTCGTTGATAAAATGTGCATGTGTGTGTAGTTCATTGTTTAATTTATATTGTTTGTAGCTAGTTAGTTTAACAAATGCATGATGGTTAATTATATATTTTATATTATAATAATGCAGATGAATCGACAATGGATGTACGGTAACCGACTCTCCGGCGAGTTCAGTGCGGGTTTGAAAGATTTCCTCGTAGTGGCTAATGCGAACAAGCAGGGGGGTTTTGTTATCTGTCCATGTGTTAAATGTAAGAATCAGAATGGTTACTCTTCCTCAAGAGATGTTCACATGCACAGCCGGCACGGTTTCATGCCAAGCTATAATTGTTGGACCAAGCATGGAGAAAGAGGGGTTATAATGGAAGAAGATGAAGAAGGGGATGATTTCATCGATGAAAGCTATCTTGCTCATTTCGGTGATACTTTCATGGAGGATGCTGAAGCCTCTCATCCCGAGGCCTTGGGAACTTAGTGTCGAGGAAAATGCAGCGGCCGTGGCTGCTCAGCATGAGAAATGGAAGGAGGAGTGCAAGAAGAAAAGAGAGGGCGAGCCCAAGCCAGTATTTTCTGATGAGCAAAAGAAGTGGGCTATGTCATTTTTGAACACACCGTCCCAAGCCGCGAAGAATCTGCCTGACGACTATTTACGTGAACTTCGTAGGCAAGCACTCGAGTTCAAGAGGAACAAAGAGTTGGCGGAGAAGAAAGCCTTGGAGGACGAGGCCGAGAAAAAATTAGAAAGGGGGAAAGAAGTTGCCCAGCTCGGGGAACAAAGTAAACAATCGATCGCCCCGCTCATAGTGCAAGCCGCCGGTCCGGATGCCCCCGATATCATAGCAATGGCGCAGACATGGATTGAGGCGTAACGAGTGCCGAGAGAACAAGCGGCCGAGTTAGGTATCACTCTTCGTGCCTTTGTTAGGCCTTGATGAGGCGCCAATGAAGGACGTAGTATTTACATATGTGAAGAATGGCCCTCTCATCGAGCACTGCAGGAAGAGGATCTACCTCGACAAATGAAAGGTCTGCTAAATTGGTACAAGGGTTACATAAAACATAAAAACGCCAAAGACTATATCTATGCGGAAGTTAAATATGAGCATCACTTCAAACATTACTGGGTACAAATTCCTCTGAGTGAATTGTTCCACTGCATTCAATCTAGCGACCTCGACAAATCTATCATCGATTGCTACGTTACGCCAAGTGATTTATTAATTTCTACCCCATCTCGTTCATTGCCGGCCTGCACTATATATATATATATATATTGTCCTAACTATCTTGTTGTGTACGCTATATATTATGCGAGAATGAAGAAGCGGGAAATGCGAATAAGGAACATCCATGATGTTGGGTTCATTGACCCACACATCGTTAATTCACATGTGTTAGAACACCACCCGCCGACGTGGAGGATGACCTGTGGCGGTTTATTAGAAAAACGACAACAGAAAAGTGATATTCTATTTCCTTACCATTTTGGGTGAGTGTTTCTGTCTTGAGCACATTCTCTTTTGTTTACTCCATGCATGGTATGTGGCTAATCGATGAGTTATGCATGACTGTGCATGTATCGTGTCCGCATGTTCCACTGGATTCTTATGGTAATTCAAGTTCAGACCTCCTCGGTTCTCGTCCACGACTCTCTGAATATGGATCCGGCGCTTTGGGCCGACATGAGAAAAATGATGCAAAAGTAATTATTTTCATTCATTTGCGCTCTATATCGATCGGCCTATTTCGTTCATCATTTCCTAATATCAAGTAACTAATTAATAACTCTCTTGTTTATTTAATTTTCTTTGCCTCGTAGGGTTTGGAGACGGTTCGTAGATACCAAGGTCGGTGAATTCAAAAAAAGAGCTACATTTTAAAATGGCGGTGCGGACGGCGGGGATATTCAGCCACCGGGGACCAATCTATGTGGATACTATGTTTGTGAGAGGATCCGGAGATACCGCAATGAGCGGGACCGAAGTGTGAGAACAACATCCCGAGGAATAACCTCCGGAAGTCGCTAATTCCAGAAGCTCGCGTCCGTCCACTTCAAGTGGAACGAGCTGGATGGTTGGCGAGGGAAGTCATCGATCCTAGAGGAGAACACTATTACGATGACGTAGAACTTTATATGCACCAGAATTTGTAACTAACTTGTTCAAAATTGAATATGGTCATCCAATATTGAATATATATTGTATATGGTCATCCGATATTGAATATATATTGTATATTCCTCTTGAATTCTTTTTGGTTCTAATTTCAAATTTGTTTGAAATTGTACATTCATATGCATGTATGTAGTACCGTAGAATATGTGAAACTCCTTCAAAATTAAAACCCAAAAGAAATAAAATAATACAAATTAAAAAGAAACCAGATTTAGGGGGAGGGGGGGGCTAAACCCTAAACCCTGCGGAGGCCTTTAGTCGCGGTTGGCCAGAAGAACCGCGACTAAAGGTCCTCCGCCCTGGCGCTCGCCTGCGGCCCACGTGGACGGGCCTTTAGTCGCGGTTCGTAAGGAACCGCGACTAAAGGGGGGGGGCCTTTAGTCGCGCTACTTTGGTCGCGGTTGCGCCACCGCGACTAATGGCAGTTGCCAACCGCGACCAAAGCCCCTTTTTCCACCAGTGATAACTCGTCATGTACTCCCATCGGGAGATCAAGATATTATGTCATGACACGAATCAAATAAATGTGCAACTCCAACAGCCGAAAAAGACACTCGACAATATATTCTCAGAGCGCGTCCGCCGCGATAGAAACTCTGAATGTCGTAACTCAAAAGAGATTATGAAGGTAAGACCCCGGAATCTATCTTGTGTGGCGTGGTACCGCACCCGAATGCGTTCTTCCACTACTATCCGTGTCAACAGACGCGAAGAAAAATCACAGCGGACGCGTTAGGTATTAGATAAAATTAACTGGAATTCCGGTTCACGATAAGTCCTTAAGCGGCGCGTGTCGAATGACGCCAGTATCCCGAGTTCGAGTCCAGGGACTTGAGCTTGAAGTAGGTTTTTGTGGGATTGCTACGAGATCAGTTAACTGGGACCTGATCGGTCAGATGAACCAGCCCCATATACCATTATCCCTGTACAATATATACATTGATCAGAAATACTTATGAGAAGCTAAAAGATCTATAAATTTGCGGTTTGGTTTTACGATGGAGATTTTACTCGTCTGTGAATCAAGCAAAATCTCGGGGGCTACTGACATAGGCATGCCGAAAGGGCCTGCGAATAAAGTACCCGAGGTTATCTGAAGGCCCGCGTCCCAAAGAATTGAAGGCCCAGAAGCCCATAGATCCTCGATAAGGAAAATAGAGTTGTATTAGGAATCACGTAGCAAGATAGGAAAGGTCCGACGTGCCTCTCAACAGTTTGTAACTTGTACGACACGGAAAGCCTTGGCTCCACCTCCTATATAAAGGGGAGCCGAGAGTGAAAGAAAGGATTGAATCCATTGTCAACACACACCATATTTTCTGAGTCGAGCACCTTTTCGGCTGAACCTTCGAAATCTAGTTTCCCCCTACTTTCCACGAAACCCTAAGTCTACAATCTGTAGACATTGACGAGTTAATCCCTTGTCATGGACACTATACACAACAACATCCGTTGGGAAGGTTATCCTACAGGCACATCAGGCCAATGGGGTATCAACAAGCTGAGCTCTGATACCACTTTGTGACGCCCGAAAATCGGTACCATGAGGATTCCGGCGACCCCACCAAAATCTGCACGATATCGATTCTGAGACGCCCTCCTACACGATGTGTGCGACGAATAACACACGTGATGCAAGATGAATTACCAAAAGTAGTTACTTACAAGAGGTTTACAATAGATCCCACAATAAACATATATATTACAACAAAAACTCCAACGAGTCAAGAAACAAATATACAATACAAAGATCTGAATCATTCAAAAAGCCAAATACGTCTGAGTATGGACAAAATACAAATTAGACAAAGAGTTCTGAACTAAACAGGTGGCGTCCAAAACCCTGCCCAGGTCAAGGTGGAAGGGTAAACTTTCTAACGTTGTAATCTCATACCTGCCAAAAGTCAGACCAAGGGTTGCCGACAAACGGAGGGAGAAGACAAAAGAGGGAGAAAGCGGAGCGTAAGTACCAAAGCACGTACGAGATTAAAAATTGTTGTGCTTGCCGCGGGGCTATATATTGCCCGGCTATATGGTGGGCTTAGCGGCAACAAAGCTAGCAAAAGAAACCAATGAAGACACGCTACAACATCCGTCTACTCAGAGAAGATAAGAGAGCGCATAAACGTAACATCTACATACTACACAAGCATAACCCAACCAAATACACATATCCCCTTCACTTATAGCGAAGAAACAATGTAAAAGACACTCAACCACTACCAGAAAAGGCTTATAGCTGTGACTTCTTGCATGGCGCGAAAATGAAAATCCACCGGTGGTAAGCCGAACCACTGACGGGCAGAAAAAAGATTGCCAGCTGTAGCTCCTGAACTGGTCTCCACGACACGTATTGGTGACACGGTGACATAGCACTATTTACGAGCGTCACGGGTCAACCAGAGTAGTGACACCAAGTGTGTTAATCGGGCGTTGCTGCCTGGATTCGAAAATTCTCGATGTATAGATGAATCTAGAATTACTTAACTAACTGGAGCAAATCCACACAGGAGGAGGAAGAAGAAAAAATATAGATTCCAACCACCTCATCTACCATCATGATGATGGTCTTCATCATTAGATTCACTTATGAAGCTAGCAATTAGTCAGCGTCTGATCATGCATGTTAACTATGTGACCACTTGGTTGTACTGCGGACGATAGACTAGGAGTTGAGCTCCAGTGTTCACATGAAGTATCAGACAACTGGCAAAACCAATTAATAGATGAGAGAATTCCTTATTTGGACCTGAAGTTTGCCTTCCTTTCTTGGCCCTGGAATATTTTTTCTTCCTTTTTTGACACACAAAGTTTGATTGGTCTTTTATTTGGCCCTATCGTCCAATCCGTTAGCTACTTCCGTCAAACGTTTTTTCCTGGACTTATATACCCCTAGCTGCATCGGTAGATCACTTACTGCAAAGAAAAGAGAAACAGATCGTGCAGAAGGAATCGTCACAGCGGAGGGGAGTTGGCGACGTGGAACTGCCGGTGATCTATGCGACTACACGAGCGACTTCGGGAAAAAATACCCAGGGTAACGTCGGGATGACGAGCGAGCGTAGTCCTCGGTCGAGCGATTCAGCAAACAATGGGCTTCCATCCATGCTGAGTGTTTTAGGCCAAGACCCGTGTGGACTTGCGGACATACACAGGATTGGAATCTGATTAGCTGGGGTCAAGATCAGTTTTCACTGGGGTCATTTTATTGGACCGACCTATATGTACAAGAGTTACTCTGTGCCTCTGCCCCTGGTTCCAGCTATCCATGTGCTTCTTCATCGACATTGTGATGAGCATATGTGATGATATATTCGGTTCTAACTTTCCACGTGCTATATCACAGCTTTTTAGTGCCATTTTGTCACATATTGCAGCAGGGGCAAAATTATCATCTTAGACTACTACTTAACACCGTTAGTGCTCAAATTGTACTAGAGGGTCAAATAAGGAACCAACCAAACTTTATGTGTCAAGAAAGGAAGAATTTTTTGCCAGGGCCAGTAAAGGAAGGCAAATTTCAGCTAAGGCGAAATAAGGAATTCTCTCTTAATAGATTGAGATTAGGGTGTCATGATCCGTTGCAGTGTAAAACTATATATATCATCTAATTGTTCCATGATCAAATCCACATCTCTCTTGTGCTGCACAGGAATACTGTATATACCTATCTACCTGTAGTCCATCAAAACCAGATCATGAAGCAGGGAAGCTTCTTCTCTGCTCTCTCGTAATCTCACCTACTACTACTACTTAATGATTAGCCAAATCACCAACAGCGGCTTCCCTACCTGGCATGCCACTTGCTCCTTATAAACTTGTTTTATTCTCACTCACAGTTATTTGTTTTTTTCCCTCGCATACTTCCATTGCTACGCGAATCCAAGGCTATCTTAGGTTATACTACTACGAATAAAATGTTCATTTTCTCTACGGATCTCCAAGTAGTAAACATTGTTTTCAAACGAGTTAAGTTAAGTTGGATGCTTCCCTAGCTAGCTAGGAATTGGTTTCTTTCTCTGAAAGAAGCTGTTCACTATCAACAGCGGCTTGGAGTTGGACAGCACAGCCGCCCTTCCTCCCCTCTCCCTCCGTCTTCCTCTTCTTCGCCACCATTTCTCTTCATTTCCTCCTCCTCATCATCTCGCCACTCGATCTCTTCGTCGCCTCGCCCCAAATTTCATTTATTTATTGATTCATTCATAAGAAGCAGGGAAGTATCTTCTCTGTTCCTAGCGCAAGGACTTGAGTTCTTGGTTTTTCCCACCTCTGAATCCCTTGCTGCATTTGCTCCCGAATTCGAGTGTGCCGTCCCGTCCAGGCAGACTGCTACTTCTTTCTTCACCATTTTTTGGGGGCTTCCATTTTTGGCCTGGACATTGGCGCGAGATCTGAAACGGAAGGGGACAGTCGCGCGCCAATCCCGCCGCGATGAGGCCGGATGCGCGGCTTGATTCGGCCGCGTTCCAGCTCACCCCTACTCGCACCAGGTAATGCTTCCGGATCCATTTATTGTAGCAAGTTCCCATCTTCCCGAGATATAGTATTTACTAGTAGGTAGGGTAGCAGTTTCTGGCGAGTTTCCATCTTTGGTTATATCTTACAGGCAAGAGCTGTAGATCCAACATATGACAGCAATGGCGGAGCTGGTACACAAGAGTTGGGTTCAGATGAACCCAACAAATTTCAGGGAACCTTCACTAATTTAATCTCTCACGTAGCTTATTAATACAAGATCATGCATAACTAGCATAGCTGACCCCAATGATATTTACCTCTAGCTTCGCCCCTGTATGACAGTCAGGCTCGCTCGCACATTGCTGCTAAATCTCATTGCAATTGGCAATCCCCCGAATCTGAAACGCACTATTTTTGTTGTCACGCTGAATTCATTTTCTGTTGTGATTTCTAGGTGTGATTTAGTTGTGATAGCAAATGGAAAGAAGGAGAAGATAGCCTCTGGTCTGCTGAACCCGTTCGTGGCCCACCTCAAGGCCGCCCAGGAGCAGATCGCCAAGGGAGGCTACACCATCCTGCTTGAGCCGGGTCCGGAGGCCGGCGAGGCTCCATGGTTCACCAGGGGTACTGTCGAGAGGTTCGTCCGGTTCGTGAGCACGCCGGAGGTGCTGGAGCGGGTGACGACGGTGGAGGCCGAGATGCTGCAGCTCGAGGATGCCATCGCCGTCCAGAGCAGTGAGAATCTTGGACTGAGATCTGTAAGTGGAGCCTTGTCATCTGTACTGTACTGTACTTTTGTTTTGTGCATGTGTTATCTATACTGTACTTGTTGAGACTAATGGCAGAACAGTGACATGCTCGTGTTTACACTTTGTTAGGCTGAAGGCCGTAATGGCAAACCGGCGGACTGCGCCATGGAAGGTGTGACCCTGACTGAACTCTCTTCATCATGTTGCATTGTACAGCCACAGTATCTACGAACAAATCTTACTGCAATATTTATCGACGATAACTGGCAATCCTCTGTGTGGAGAACTCAACAGTATTTTCATACAGCGACACAAGCACTGCCGTTTTAGAATCTATTAGTTGTATAATCTGGTGCAGTGTACCATCAGTCACAGCTGTTGAGTTAGGTACATGATAGTGGACAACTTAAAAAGTATTAGGCTGTGCATGGGAAAAGACAATGTATGGTGTTTGATGCATGACCAATCTTTATCTGTGTTTATAAGCTGTATTCCATTTTACCTAACTAACTTATTGGGAGCTTGATTATTCTAATATGGATATAATCATCATTAACTGTGCAAGTTATTAGGAAAACTCTTGTCTGCATAAAAATTCGGTGGGGATTATGTTTTATCATGGTAGATTGATCTGAACTGGAACATGATGTTGCATATTATTTTTAGTGGATAAATATACCTGGCTTGCCGCATTACAGGTAGCAAGACAAGTCATGACCCTGATGTAGATAATGCACTCATTCTGTACAAGGTAAGGTTTGATGGATAAATAAAACTGTATTTTTTACTGTAAATGTGTCGTGGCAAAAGGATATTGTAAGTCTGATATTCTTGTATCGATGGCAGCCTGACATGCATCCAGCACCTCCAGTGCAGAATGGCGCCGGAGCTCATGAGGAGAATTCAAAGTGTGTATGCATGAAAACGAATCTATGATGTTTTCCTTGAAGTCGTTTCATTTCTGACATTATTTTTGTTTGCATGAAAAATCTACACTGCCTTTTTTTTGGAGTAACATATGCTTTTATGTAATGAACGATTGCTTACACTCATTTCTGTAGAGAAATTCAGCTCTTCGATTACTTTATCTGCACTTTATTGGAATGAGGTTTTATTTTTTGGAATTAGTCTTTATCTGCATAGTAACGTGTTAATGAAATTATTCCTTTTTACAATGTTTCACAGAGTTCAGCTTCTCAGAGTGCTGGAGACACGCAAAACTGTCTTACGTAAAGAGCAGGCTATGGCCTTTGCACGTGCTGTAGCTGCTGGGTTTGACATAGACAACCTGTTATATTTGATCTCATTTGCAGAGCGCTTTGGTGCTTCACGCTTGATGTAAGTACATGCCTTCTTATGGACAAGCCAGTATCGTGCTTGATGTATCGGATTTTTCTTTTTGAATACACAGCATGCCTGTAGATAATCTGACCTTGTGGCTGCCGATTAATCTGCACCAACTCCACATGATATTTTGGCTTGTTCAGTATAGGCGATTTCAAATTGTTGAATGTTGTTCCAATCCGCAAGTAGCTTCAGCGATATTGTCCCATGCTGCTACCTAATGCCTACAGTAGTACTTACACATCATTCTAGATAATGCACACTACAGACAGTCCATGCCTTACTTCATACTATACTTGAAACTTCTTGTTTAACAGTTTTTTCTAAGATAGTTTTGTGAGTGCACTAGTATAAATTCGTTGCACTTACTGCTTTGGTGTGTGCTGTCAATTAATAGGAAGGCATGCACACAGTTCATTGACTTGTGGAGGCAAAAACATGAAACTGGGCAGTGGATTGATGTTGAACCTGAAGCAATGTCTGCACGCTCTGAATTCCCTCCCTTCAATGCTTCTGGCATTATGTTTATGGGGGACAAAGAAACGATGTCCGTCTCCAATGGAGATGCAAATGGCGAAGATGCTACTAGGACTGGTATGTTGGTGCCATGACTGAACTTACTTTTCAAATGCTCTAAACAACCCCTTTGTTTTGTATTTATCTTTGTAGTCAATAAGCTGATTTCGTTATCTGCATGATTTTTGGCTCTACTTCTTTCATGCCCCCACCCACACACACCCACGTTTTATTCTAAGTTTTCTGTTATCTAGAAATAGCGATCCGATTTATTACCAATTCATTTCTGCCTTTTATACGCGACAATTTTCTTCCATTTTTAAATGGCCTTCTGGCCTCGTTACTCCATGTTGAATTTGTACCTTATGTCAATGTGCTGTTGTGCACATACAACTTACTTGTATATAGCAATATTTTATTTTTTTACTTTGAGAAGGTATACTATTTTTTTGTGTTGCATGACAGAGTATAGGACAGCTCAGCACCCGCATGGTTCATATCAATCGGCATATCCGCCATGGGCGATGCATCGGCCTTACCCCATGCAAGGCATGCCATACTACCCTGGGGTGAACCCATACTACCCTCCTCCCTATCCCCCAATGGATGATCCCCGGTACAATCACTCAGAAAGGAGGCCGTCAAGGAAGCACTCATCAGATAGCAAGGACTTTGAGAACTCGGAGGACGAAAGCGACCAAAGCGGTTCGGAGAGGGAGAGTTCTCATGCCCGCAAGTCGAGTAAAAAGGGCAAGCGGTCAAGCAAGAAGAAGTCTAATGTAATCGTCATACGCAATGTAAATGTAAGGTCAAAAAAGCATGGGTCATCAGAGAGCGAGTCACATACATCAGAGGATAGTGATGATTCACAGACTAAATCCAGCAAGAGGAACCATAAGCGATCAAGCTCGAAGAAAAAGGGTGGCAAAAAAATCTTTCTTGAGTCTGAAGAGGAGTACAAGGATGATGTGTCTCGTGGGAAAGATGGAGATCAGGGAAACTGGAATGCGTTCCAGAATTTCTTGCTCAGAGATGAAGAGAAGACAAGAGATAATGACACAGACCTATTCGAAGGTGAAAATGAGCCACCTAGGAGGAAAGACAACAGAAGTTCAGCCAATGTGAAAATTAAGGCCAATGATGATGATCCTATTCTTTTATCGGAGCGAGGTTCTGCTGATGTCGATGAGCGGCGAAATGCAATCTCTTTCAATTCAGCCAATGCGAGAATTAGGACCAGGCCGGGTGATGAACTTATGATGTCTGGGGAAGGTCGGAGCTTTGTCGATGGTGACATAAAGGAGATAGAAGCTGGAGGTGGAGGATACAGAAGAGGAGCAGGTGACGACTTCATGGTTTATGGACAGGACAACTGGATTGACAGGGGGAGTTGCCTGGACCCTCTTGCAGAGGCACATTACAAGAGGCCTGCTCCGGAGGAAAATAATGTATGCAATGTGGCCGATGAGTCCTTCATGATACCTGTTAGGTCCAGCTCACAGGATATTCTTGGAGCAGAAAACCGTACTGCCATTGACATAGATGTTGATTTTCCCATGACTGTTCAGAACACATCAGATGCTAAGGCGGGAGGTCAACTTTTCTATGAGCCAGATGAGTTGATGCCCGAGCGTGAAGTTGAAGATGTCTCGTTTGGATACGATCCAGCAATGGACTATGACAGCCATATGCAGATTCAGCCTGACACCGCGGTTGAAAATGCAGACGTGGATGATTCATCATTGTGTGTTGAGGTTGAAGAAAAGGTGCCAGGGAAAGATAAGAAGCTAAGAAGTTCACAGGAGGGTAAAAGAAGGATGGATGCCTCGGCAAGGAGATTGTCCTCATCATCAAAAGGCCCACTAACAGATGCACAGAAACGTGCGCAAAACCTGCGGGCCTATAAAGCAGATCTTCAGAAGGAAAAGAAGGAGCAGGTATGGATGCATTACCTTACATTTTCCCTGTTAAGTGGGTTATTATTTTCTCCTTTGTGTGAAGTGTGCAATAATATTCCGTGACATGATCCCCACAGGATTTAATTTATTCATGTTTACCATCCTCATTTGGAAATCAACGCTTATTTTAAATGAATAAATTTAATGTATGTACAAGCAATTAATAGGACCATTTGATGGAAAGTGTTGCCCAGAAATCCAGATTGAATACTATCTGCAGACCAAAAACAAATTTTTTTCGAAAAAGGGAGTATGACCCTGCTTCGGCATCAATCGAAGACCAAAACCAACCTGCAAGGCAATATATATTTTTGTCTGGGGATAGTATAAGCTTAACTTTGAATTTTCCGTTCTAGTATTCTCGTGTTATATTAACCTTTCAAGAATCTTTTAATTGTTTGCTATACTGTAATTTTGGTTCCAAAAGTGGTATGTCAAGAATCTTCAAATTGTTCGCTATAGTGCAAACCAAAACACCAATTTGTTAAGACAATAGATACTTCTGGATCGAGATAGTATAAGGTGCAAGTTTAAATTTTCGGGCCTGGTCTTTTTCTATTATACTACTTTGCCGGGAATTATAAGTTGTTGGCTATACTACAATTTTGATGTAAAAAAGTGGCATGCTCCTCACATGTTCTTGTGACAGGTTTCTCTGTACAATAATATCACTGTGCCCAACAAGACTTAATTTACTCATTTTACTGTCACCATTTTGGACCTCATCACTTATCTTAAATTAAATGGCCGAACTAAATCTACATACAAACATAGTGCTTTTTCGCATGGGAAAAAAACAGCATTCTCATTTGGCTGCTGTTTTATCTCCATGCACACAGAGCAAGGATCAAATGCCACTTTGACACTTTGTTTCGTGCCCCTACTACTAGTGTGTCCATATTTAGAGAAAGACTACCTACAAACAAATAATATGGCCATTTGGTGGAGAATATTGCCTAAAAAAACAAATTGACAAATATGTGCCCCTACTACTAGTGTGTCCATCTCTAGAGCAGCACTCCGAACTAGTCAAGACAACAGATATAAGACACAAGTCTGAATTTCTTGATTTGGTGTTCTCCTATTATATATTTTGCGTAGAATCTTTTAGTTGTTCAGTATACTAGTATGTCAAGAATCTTCAAATTGTTCGCTATACTGTAATATTGGTGTAAAAAATGGCATGTACCTTACCTTTTCTTTTAGATTTTTTTCATAATGTCATTTTTCAAAAATAAGTATCTCATTTGTTTTCATCAGTAGAAGTTTTGTTTTCAGCTGGATTGCTCAAACTGGTGTTTTTTCTGGTATTTTCAGGAAGCAGAACAGATTAAACGGCTAGAAAGGCTCAAGCAGGAGAGGCAAAAGAGGATTGCTGCAAGAAGTGGCACATCTAATCCGGTATCAACACCACAGCAGACTAAAGAAAAACCTTCTCCAAAGATTTCTCCCAGTACCTACAAGAGTTCAAAGTTCAGTGATGCTGAACCAGGATCCTCTTCACCTCTAAGAAAACTTCCTGCTAGAAGTACCCCAGGGAGTGATCCTCAGAAAACAGCTAAAGCGAGCAAACTCGGTGATAGTAATTCAAGTGCAGTGAGCAAGTCAACCTCATCGTTGGCTGACACGATCAAGAAAGAGAAAAGTAGGAGAACTGAATCTTCCAGTGAGCGACTGAAAAAACTTGCTGAACCTAAAATCAATGCTCTGGCTGATCATCCTCCAAGCTCAAAGTCAGCGAGCGTGGACCACCCACGGAGAAGAAGCATGCCAGAGGATGTGCAGACAAAGAAAATCTCGGCTATAATACAGCTTGACCAGAGCAAGTCAGCAGCCCTCCCAGAACTGAAAGTCAAATCCCCACGAGCACCTGCCGCTGTCGTGAAGAATAAGACGGCGGCAAAAGAAACAAAAGAGGGAGCACGAGGAGCTAAGGCACATCCTGCTTCAGAAAGTAGCGCTGGAAAGAAAGCTAACAGTAAAGTTTCTAGGGCAAGCGACAGCGATGACAACGTGGTGGTTGAGAAGACAGTTGTGATGCTTGAAAACGAAGATGTTTCTACGGCTCCTGTAATTCTATCTCCTGGAGGAATTGCAGAGAACAAAACTAGTAGCGATGACCGAATGGTGAATCCCAGTCTTGAATTGGATTATACTGGCATCAGGGCTCCACCATCTTCAGTCGTTCTTCCTGGAGATGCGAGCCCTACCATGCATACATCTGACAACCAACTGAACTCGTATGAGGTATGGTCTATACATTACTCTTTCCCGAGCTTATTTACTGGATACATTGTTCTCTGTTTTGCTGTTTCTCTGTAGAACTACTTTGAACTTGGTATTAATGCAGCAGCCTTCTACTAATTGAAATGCTTCTTATGAACAGGTGGATGTGCCTGGCTATCACAAGAATGAGCTCGAGAAACCAACCTTGGCTCTCACAGAGAAACCTTACGAGGCCCCTTTTGCCAGGGTAACATCATTGGAGGATGCCACTCCTGTTTACCACCACCCATTACCTGCGCATGAAGCCGAAGCACCTGTGCATGTACAGAGCGTCAGGGCACGTGTGCCGGAGCCTGGATACGCGGTTTCAGCCGAGGAGACCCATGAAGATAACCAGAAGCCTCGTAGCAAAGAACCAAAAGGGTTCAGAAAACTGTTGAAATTTGGCAGGAAAAGCCACACTTCGACAATGGATTCTGACGCATCGTCTGTCGATGAAGCCCCAGCAGGAGATGGTAATTAAACTGAGATTTCAGACATGACACTAGTCCATGTGTTCGACACGACAGCATCTGATCATTTCATTGGTTAATCGTTGTTTATGTTTCAGGTTCAATGCTGAAGAACCTCATTTCGCAAGACGAGTCCGCGGGTTCTTCATCTAAAGGTGAGCATAGCCATAAATATATTCTTTCTCAGTAGTGAAACAATAATATCTTAAAGTTTCATTTTCATCACTATGAACCATTGTTTATTTGGGTGTAAAAATATATGAAATAACTGTACTCGTTTACTGTATAAATGCAGGTTCTCGGTCCTTCTCCCTGCTGTCTCCATTCCGCAAGAACAAGGTGATCGTGCTGTGAAGATTTGGTTGTAAATTTTTGGTGATGGGCTGCTTTGTTGTGTACTGAAGTTATTAGTTTGTTCATTTCTAGTACACACATGTACACACATATACCTGAACGCTTGGGTTGTTTGTAAGCAGAGCCTGTATAATTCTGTACATTGCATTACAATTTACACATTAATTCTCATACGTACTTGTGGAGCATTGAGATTTCGATGGGCTGAACTGAATCATTGATAGATTTACCCCTATTTCTTAGATGAGATAATACCTGGTACAATCTCCGTTAAATCTTTACTATTATTGGAGTTAGGGATGGTATCCACTTTGACATCAAACATTGGAGAAATCACAGCCGTACATCAGCCACTAAAACAACCATCAAACATCGAATCAATCCCACGTCGCTGAGGAAAAATAGGAAACATTTATTGTGTATCAATCAAATCGCTACAATTAAGGAAACAATCACATCCTGTACGTGCGGGAGCATACCACATACACACATGCCGCCTCTAGGCTCTAGCCGTCATCGTCGTCTCCCTGTCGTCGGACGCCACCATGCCACCTGCACACTTCCCCCGGCATGGCTTCGTGGCCTCGCTCGCGATCCTCACCTTGGCCACCTTGGCGGTAGAGCTCACGATGGACGGCTTCGCCTCCGCATTACGCCGATTCAGAACGAGGTACTGTCATTCTATTTCTCGCGACAAACATGCCAAAGTATACCCTCTAGCATCAGTTCTTCGTTTCCGACTCTCCCTCGATCTCTCTAGGTGACCATGTCGGCGGCGCTACATCATGATATGTTAGTGTCTGGACATAGCACGACAACGGCGCTGGATGGATGGAAAGGAAAGCATCCCAACCTGAGGTAATTCATCACCTGTCACAAGGAGCGACTACCACAACGCGACCTACATCTCAACACTGCATATTCATCGTCGCCATGTTCCTCCCACTCCGACGATACGCTAGCCATGCGGCGCTGCACTCCTGCACCCATTGCATGTGCCCCTCCGTCGACGGCCTAGGCACGAAACCTGATTTGGCGCCTTCCCCTTCTCGCCTTCTTCGTACGCCCAGGCGGCGGCTGCCGCGCATGCCACGAGGTCAAGAGAGTAGGCACCCCTGTGGTCAGGACGTGAGATAATATTGCAAGTTTTGCTTCTTGTGGTAGCCTTTGTCTTGATTCTGTAATATTAGCAATGCTTAAGGATCATGATGTGTGCCCATTTTTCAATCTTGTTTCATGCAGCTAATAGATTTTTATTGAAGGTATCATGTGGTCGTAAAGCTCTGTATCTCTAATGGTTGTATGATGCAATTTCTAGGACGTCTTGCACATTCTGAACAATGAAGAACGATGTGTGAGATGACAATGGCCGTGGGTTGTCTAAACTCTGAAGGTCTCTTGGTAAGCACATTTCAATGTACTGGAGTGATATCTCTCTCGGTTAATGATCTATGCCATAGCTTCAGATTGATGCCTAACAGTGGCTGAACCGTGGCTCCCCTTACATATCTTTCTGACTTCTATATGCCCTTCATCTCTCTGATTTTTTGCCGCATGATGCAGGTCTGTACTTTACGATCTAGACCACCAACGAGTATGGATATGCCCCCAGTTTGTGAGTATTTTCTAATAAAATGAAATATAATTTGGTTTGAACAAAAGTTAGATGAATGTTCTTAATATGTTAGCCACAGTCTTAAAGGAGACTAGGTTTATCTCTTTGTTTAATTCCAACGGTTATGAAAAAGTATCTGAGATTGATGATCCATCAGTTAATTGGATTTTACTGGACTCCTAAAAAGATGTGATATTTCAGTGTATTCGACCTACAAAAAATTGGTCTATTTGTCTGCTGCGATTTTACAGGGGTGGTTGCACCAGGGATTGGGTGCCTGATGTTGAGCTGCTAAATGGAGAAGAGGGGACCGGTGTTCACCACCACTTTCAGCCATCCTTTCCAGATGTTCTTCGCGAACTCTCTACATCGGAAGGTCAGTCCTCCACTAATAGTTTTCTCTGAACTTTCTAAAGTCTATATATTGTTATTATTTTTTTCAGATTGTTATTTGTAAATTACAGAGGTGAAAATGAGTTCGATCAGTTTTTATTTGATGATGACTTGTCTTCCAGGGTGGTGGAGTCAGTGCTCGTGATCACGTGTCTCTACTTTGTACCATGGAGGAAGAGAGAGGAACCACCAACTGACATACTAATAATGCTAAAATCCTGGTAAAACATGGGAGTTTATTGTTTCTCCAATATCTTTTTTGCTAACTATATATATTTGAATTAAACCGTAAATCATGTGGAAATCCGGACATGAGTGATACATCCTGGTGAGAACTGCAAGAATAATAAGATTCTTATTATAGTCTGTACAACCCCATTGTTGAGATAGGGACATAGTTTCTTGTCCAGGTAAATGCTTATCTCATACTAATAATTGATAAACTACTTGCTAATAACAATGTGTATTTCTATTGCAAACTTGCATTACGACTAAAACACGGTGAATTCGTTTTTATTTGATTAATATGTAATTAAACTGGTTTCTGTGCACACATCACGCCATGTTTGATAAATTCAATATAGAGACAACCATCATATATGTGGTTATTATGTCCAGAGTTAGTAAAGGTACCCCATGAAAAACGAAAAAAAAGATCATTCATTAATTTTCATAATGTCATCTGAGTGAAAATAGAGAAGCACTTTGCTCTATAAATGAAGTTTATTCACATAATTTATTCTAATCCAAGAACATATGTTTTCTTTGAGTTAGGTTCGTCCAAACTTTTGATTTGTGTGCTTGCTTGCTGTTTATTGTCGCACATATAGACAGTCAAGAAATCTTAGATGTCAGTTGAGTTGAGGAGCTCAAGAGGCCGGCATGAACACATGGTTGCAGCTTTATAATCTTTTGTAATACCGATGCTAGGTAATTTATCATCGCGAGGTCATCACCTAGTGCCCAAGAAACTTTGGAAACTATTCAAATACCAATGAATAGGCCAGCATGCAACGTGAAGGTATGTATAGTCAGTGCATATATTTTGGTTTAGCTGCCCAAAGCGTGAGTGATAGTTTCTGCAACGCTGAAAGATAAATATGCATACTGCAGAGATAGTGTGATGGTCAACGAGGAGACATGATTGGTACGCACTGCTTGTTTTTCTTGGACACAGAATTTTGAAAAATAATTAGTTCAGATACATAATTTTGCAATGCAGATCTACAATCAAACTTGACGCCTTTATTCCTTTATGTATTTTGATATTGTTGGTATTTGCATTTAAAGGAAAAAATGACGGTGCATAGCAAAGTCGATTTTATTATTATGAATAAAAAAATCTTATTCTCTGCCGTTGTGATATATAGATTAATTCAGATTACTATTTACCGGTTTGGCAATGGTACGATTTAGACATTTCAAGGACAACAAGCCATGACACTTAATAAGGTTTAATTGAGATACAAGTCCAAAGATGTAAAGTAGCGTGAACTTGATCTGTTGTGGGTATACTTCATGGGTGCACCATCGACAGTGCCTAGATCCGGCAAGTCCGGGTGGCCCACAAATGGTGATGTGGTATGTGGCCCATCAGGCGGCCCAGTTGCTGTTGATCATGAAGGATGAAGTCCAGCTCAGGATCAGGGAGCCGGATCCCAACCGACCTACGAAGGAGGCCGGATCCGTGGGGGCCCATGAGGAACCCGGATCTAGTACGACATAGATGGAAGACGGATCCTTGACGTACACGACAAGACTTTGTACCGTAGTTAGGAAACCTGTAATCCGGCTAGGACTTTACATGTAAACCCTAGATCCGTGCGCCTTTATAAGCCGGATCCTGGGAGCCCTAGAGGCACAACCACAACTCATTGTAACAACGCGAAAGCGCCCATATAATTCCAGACAAGCAGCAGTAGGCCCTATCTTCGAGCAGGAGTTCCGAAGCTGGGTAAATCGCGTACCACCGTCCCGAGGACTCTCCGCCCTATGGCCCCTACTTCTTCTCCCCCTCGTGAGGATCCCTCCTCCAGGGTACCGTCGAATAGGCAACGACAGTTGGCGCCCATCGTGGGGCCAGCGGCGTCAGGAGGCCGGAACCGGGAGGGTTCCGTCATGGGAAGCTACGACGAATCCATCGCTGTGGGGCGTGTTCTTTACGCCGGAAACTTTCTAATCGTCCCGCAGGACGAGTGCTGGATTCCGGCTAGGACCAACCCCATCAAGTTCTCCATCGTCCCAATTGGCGGCATTCACGTCTTCATCGGCGAAACCGTCGATTCCGATGGAAACGCCCTGGTAAGTAACGCTGACGCGACCGCCGCTGAGCAGGACGCAGTCGCGAAGATCCGATCTGAGATGTTGGAGCTTCCTGTGGAAGATTCCGCCTTAGATCTGGAAAGTTCAAAACCCACCCAATCCGCCCCTAAGCAGGAAACAACGGTGGAAGACCAATGTAGATCCGCCTGGGTTTCCCAGGTGTTGGAGAAGCAAAGGTGTCACTTCGTGCACTTCCTCGCACATACCGCTGGAACCGCTCTTCCTCGGGAAGAAGCCGGACCCATGCAGGATGAGACTGCCGGAACCGGCGACGCCCCGGAACAGCAGGAGGCTGCCGGAGATAGCAACGCACCGGATCAGCAAGAGGATGCCGGAGGCATAGAAGAATCAATCCTGGGAAACCTAAGTCCAACTTCCGACGATGCTTCGTCCATGAACACGGAGGAATTCAACAAGGCTTTGAAGGAGTTAGAGGGCGAAGAGGAAGCTGAAGCGGAATCTACCCCACCTAAGCAGGTCATAGCGACCATAACTGGGTTAGGCGAGGACGCTGACGAAGAAGAGACTCCCACCGGCGTAGCCCTCCCGAGAGCGTTCACTTCGGATACTCCGCCATCGCGACCTCGTTGCCGCGCCGCGTCGGGATCCGGAGAGGACAACTTTTCTGGGGGCAAGGATTACCTGACCCCGGAAGAACTCGTGGAGCAAGCAGGCATAGGAGCCTTAGTTCACACATAAGTCCTCAACAAGCCTATAACTCCAGAGGAAGCCGCAGATCCGATAGCTCTAGAAGCTGAAGAAAGGAGATGCTGGCTACCGCCAAGAGAATTTCCACCACCGCAGCGGCGATGCTCGAAGAAAGGCAAGAAGCTCAAGAAGTGATGGATGGTTTCCTCCAAAGAGAGCGTGAAGCTGTTGACTCTTTGCAGAAAGTCAAAAAACTCCGAGAGCATTGGGAGTCTATGGTGAAGGACGCTCGCAAGGAAGCAGACAAGATCCGACGGGAGGCCATTAACCCCCGCAAGATCACCTTCGCAACTCCCTCTAATCAGCAGCCGCTTACAACTCCAAAGGAGAACATGCATAAGGCTGCGGAGCTTTTGAACAAGAAGAATGAGGAAATCCACATCAAGTACCTCTGCACGCTCGTCGCTTCGGCGGTACGGCAGCAGAGCAAGGCAGACACTTCGCGCAAGCTGGAATCTAACCCATATTTATGCATATCTACTGCGCAAAAGGACGCCTCCAGAAGCAAACACCGCGACGATGAATCGCGCACCGGGTCCTTGGAGCGTAGGAGGAAAACCAGAGAACACCCAAATCCAATCCCAATACCGTCAAAGACACCTCCGTCAGACCCGAAGAAGGGAAAGGATGCGATGTACACTGGCAGGGACAAATACCGGAATCCGTCACCCCACCCAATGGGTACCCGCATCCTCCACATCCTCGCCGCCGTAGTCCAGCCGGAAATGCCAGACCCCACGGGCCTGGTGGAATCAAAATTCGCGACAACATGGTTGTCAACAGCTCCTAGTTGTGGTAGACGTCCTGCTGATCGTCCTCCTCGTACTGCTGCTCGGCTTCATAGTCTGGCCATTTGAATAGCCAGGGACAAAGCCGTGAGTACTTTCAAGTACTCGCAAACTAATACTAATGTAAGTACTAACATTGCTGTTGCGAGTGTTCTAAGCTCTAAGGTTATTTGCATGAAGCCAATTTTAGTTTAGAAACATTTTAGTAAGCAACTCCTCATGTGCTAACTAACTCAAGTGGGAACATTAGTGTCATTCCCACAACTCTGTTGTGATTCAAATTCAAAGTCACCGTTCAAGTTCAAAATCATAAGTCACAAAGATATAAATCCTGATGATAGAAACAGTATGGCCTTTCCAACTATCCATGACCGCGGACGCGGCTATTCGAATAGGTTTACACTCTGCAGAGGTTGCACACTTGTGCCACAACATTTGATTACATCCGTCAGGGATAAACCCCGAATAATCGTAACTCAGTACGCGGATCATCAACCGTTAACCTTTCACTTACACACCCTAGTATAGGAACCTCTCCCCATGATCTTGGCCTCCCGGTGAAAACCAACTGTTAACCCGGGAACTGCATAGGGCTTGGCCGTACAATTCACCTCAATTCACGTCATTTCACTATCAACGGAGGTAGCCTCGGCATAACCTCTATGACGCTTGTTCAGAGGGAACCCATACTAAGACACATAAATTTCCAGCTAAGCCTTACCCATAATCAGGTATTGTGGGGGTACTAAAAAATTGGAATGGTATCGCATCTAACTCAATCATCAGTTTTTAGCCATTTCACCAAGTCAAATTCATGTCATATTCACCTTCAAAATCTTTCAATGGAAATGACTCATCATTCCAAGGTTTTCACCATCATCATTTCACAAACACATGTTCCCATCTAGAGTAGTCATTTTTAATTTAGCACTAGCATCTAGGTATGAGGGGTGCTAAGTACTTTGCTTTGCTTCTAGGCTAACTTTGATACTCTTGTACTAATCCACTACTAACCAAGTAAATCATGAATCAAAAGTACTTTGATAAAACAAAAGTAAATAAAGCTTGTAAAGTAAAACTGGGAGGTAGGATCATGAACATAAAGTAAATGGGTAATGCCTTGCTCATGGTGAGCTTTGCACTTTGCAAGAGTATTATCTTGCCTTGGTTGGGGAATTGGTCAAAGTGGTCTTCTTCTCCTTGGAAGTAGACCTCCTCCTCCTCTTGATACTCCTCGGTACTAGCGTTTAAAATACGAATACAGGGTACACAATCATCATACCAAACTTATTTACTAAACTAAGCACACACATGATTCACACAACTTAAACTAGCATCACACAATACTATTAAGTTGGTGGATGTGTTTTTTCTTATTTAAGAAAAATAATTTCCTCTCGTACTAACTTAAGTGTTACTTTTAATTACTTAGAGAAATAATTTCCTCTCATTATCTTCTTAAGATTTAATTTCTCTCATGAATAATATATGACCTAGGTTGACCAAAGTCAACCTCTTCATACTTATCATTTAAGAAAATGATTTAAATGAGGTGTAGCACCTCATACCATTTAAATCCTAACATGGTAAAGATTTAATATCATCAACAATTCATATGAGACATAAATGACCAGAGTCTCTACCTCATTTTGAATTGTTTGTGACAAGATTTAAATGAGAGAAACAATCCCATATGATTTATTAATAGTTTTGGACAATATCTTTGACTAGAAATAGCCATATAGTCCTTTAATTAAACTAGGCCATGATCATTCAAAGTAAGCATGGTATATTTTTGCAGAAACAATTTGTACAAGTGCAATGTGATTTATAGGAGTTGGAATTAACTTAAAATCATTTGTGGTTGATTTTTAATAATTATTCTAAGGCAGAAAAGTCCCTGTCTTGTTTATTTTCCTACTTTAATTGCATAATAGATCTAGGGTTCAAACCAGTGGTATTTTGTAGATAAATTCCTAAGCTTTCCAAATATATAAAATTCATAAAATTTGGCCAAGTAGATTTGTCCCTATTAAATTTCAAAGTTAACATCAGATTGATATATTTCTCTATTCTGGATTTTTAAATTTGAAACGTGGGCTGGCGGGAAATAAACGGGCTGTGCAGTGCGAGAGAGAGATGGGCCGGCCCAACTTCGCAGCGGGCCAGCTGACAAGGTGGGGACCACATGTCTGTGGGCTATCACTAGCGAATCGGTACGGGGAATATCGGCCGTGCGATCAGAAGCGAGATTGACGGCCGAGGATGGTCGTCGTCTCCGGCGAGATGGAAGCTTACGGCGGAGGTAGGGGGTCGGAGCGGTCATCGGAGCTCCGGCGATCGTCGGAGTTGTGCGCCGCGACGTTGGAGTAGATGAGGAAGCTCCGTGAAGCAGTGGCGCCGTCAGGGGCGGCCTCCTTCTCCGGCGAGCTTCGGCTACTGGTGGCGGCGATGAGCTTGCAATTGGAGGAGTACGGTGGCAAATCGAGCGTGGTGAGGTGATGAGGAGAGGCTGTGAGACGAGGGGAAGAGGATGGCGTGCTCAATTTGAGAGGAGGAGTCCTCCTTTTATAGCAGAGGGAGGTGGCCGTGGAGCTCGGCTAGGGTCATCGTCGTCGTCGCCATTCCAGGGTTGCGAAGAGGCAAGGCATGGGTGCATCTAGTTACTGGTGTTCTGGCGAAGCTGACGCGCGTGATTGTGGCGAAGACGGGGCTCTGCAGCGATGGCGAGGTCGACAAGAGCTTGCAGGCCCGTGGCGCGTCGCGTCGACGATGACGAGGGCCACGGCGTTCCTGCGGTCAAACGAGGGTGTCTGCGAGCTTGCTGGTGTCCTGGCGCGTCTACTGGCGAGAGATGGAGAGCGGAGGTGACGCGAGGGCTCCGGGCGGCTGACGCTCTGGCGCGCCCAGGGTGAATGCCATGCGCGCTCTGGCGCGTGCATGGGCGTGTCTGGGCGCCACTGGGCACGGCGATTCCTGCCCGTTGCGGTGCGAGTCTTGGTTGTGGCTTGGTCTGGTCAGGCTCAGGTGAGTGAGAGGAGAGTGATTGACATGGTGAGGCATGCTGGAAGTGACCAGAGAGGGAGTGAGCAGGTGAGTGGCATGCCATGCCACGACATGGCATGTTCTGGTCAAGTTGAGCTCGCTCCAGTGCTGGGCAGGTGAGGGAAGAGGTGCAGGGAGGTGAGAGGAAGCTCCGGAGGTGAAGTGGAGAACCAGGGTTGGACCAAGTCCTCTCCAAAATCCAGCATGGGCAACATTAGATACCCTGCGTGCAAGGTGTTTGATGAAATGCCCGAAAGAAATAAATTTTTGAATTTCGCAAATCTTTTTGGTGGGTTGTAAACATATAATATTTGGAGTATATTGGTGGTGGTGGTGATCAAAATGGAATTGAAATGCAAAATCTCATTTTGCATATGATCTTGAATTTGATTCAAAGTCTCCACTTGGCTTGCTTCTAATTTGAAATTGAGACAGAGTTTGGGGTTGTGGTTTTGAGCAAAGTTGTTCTCCTTGATGTTGTCTGGGATGAGGTGCAAAAAGTTGGCCAGGTGTAGAAAAGAAATTTCAAAAACCAGGGGCCCAAAGTGAGTATCATGCTGAAATTGTCACACATGACCATAATCACATGTGAGCTCATATTTGATTCAAATTTGATTTGAATTGAGTTTGATTGTTTCCAAAAGTGTTAATAAGTGTTTAGTATCCATTTACAACCAATGGTGCAAACCAAAATGGTCTAGGTTAAGGTTTTGCAAAAATGGCATAGGCCATATGTGTGTGTTGAAGTGATTTTTATATTTTCTTTTCTATTTTCTTTTTCTTTGTCTTTGGATGATCAAGAGATCATAGTTAGGGTTTTAGAGTAGTTGTAAACACATAAGCAAGCATCATGGCAAAGGCACACTCAAATAATTAATAAGGTGAGCTATATGCATAGTCCTATATGATGAGAAAAAGTTTTTGTTGGCTCTAATTTTTGGATTCTTGGAAACTCTCTCTTGTTTCTTTTATTGAAAACTTGGGATGTTACAAACCCTTCCCCCTTACAAAAGATCTCGTCCCGAGATCTAAAGAAAACTAGGTACTAAAGAGATCTGGGTATTCCTTCTTCATATCCTATTCGCGTTCCCAAGTGGCTTCTTCTTCGGTGTGATTACTCCATTGTATTTTCAGGAACTTGATACTCCTGGTGCGGGTGGTCCTGAAAACTTCTTCAAGGATGCGAATAGGCACTTCACGGTATGTGAGATCCTTGTTGATATCAATGACTCTGTGATCGATGTTCTTGAACACTTCGGTCTTCTCCGGCACTTCGAGGCACTTCCGAAGTAGTGAGATGTGAAACACATTGTGCACGGCGGACATTTCTTCCGGTAGTTCAAGCTGATATGAAACTTCTCCTCGGCGACTCAGAACTTTGAATGGTCCGACATATCTGGGGGCGAGCTTTCCTCTGAGTTGGAATCTCTGCATTCCTTTGAGGGGTGAGACTTTGAGATACAAAAAATATCCGATCTCGAATGTCATCTCTCGGCGTCTCTTGTTGGCGTAGCTCTTCTGTCTTGACTGGGCGGTCTTGAGGTATTCGCGGATCTTGTGCACCTTCTCTTCGGCTTCTCGGAGAATATCGGGGCTGAAGACTTGACTATCTTCGACTTCCGACCAGTTCAGAGGGGTACGTCACTTCCTTCCGTACAGGGCTTCAAAGGGGGCCATCTGTAAGCTGGCTTGATAGCTGTTGTTGTAGGAGAATTCTGCGTAAGGTAGGCAGTCTTCCCATTTGGATCCATACTCTAGCACACAGGCTCTCAACATATCTTCCAGTATCTGGTTGACTCTCTCGGTCTGTCCGTCAGTCTGCGGGTGATAAGCTGTGCTGAAATTCAGACGGGTTCCTAGTCCTTCATGCACTTTCTGCCAGAATCTTGAGGTGAATTGCGATCCTCTATCTGACACAATTGACTTCGGGGTTCTGTGCAGGCTGACTATTCTGGAGATATATAACTCAGCTAGCTTTGGGCTTTGATATGTGGTCTTGACGGGGATGAAATGTGCAACCTTGGTTAACCTATCGATGACTCCCCAAATGGAGTCATTTCCTCTGCTAGATTTGGGCAATCCTGTGATAAAGTCCATACCGACAGAATCCCATTTCCACTCAGGGATCTGTAAGGGTTGCAACAGTCCTGCGGGGCATTGATGTTCTGCCTTGACTCGTTGACAGATATCACACTTGGCGATGTAGCTTCCTATCTCTCGCTTCATTCCGTGCCACCAGAATTGTTCCTTTAGGTCTTGGTACATCTTGGTTCCTCCGGGGTGAATGGAATACAGTGTATCGTGAGCTTCCTTCAGAATGACTTGCTTCAACTCTGAATCTGATGGTACACACAGGCGTCCATTGTACCAAAGAACTCCTTCTTCATCTATGGTGAATCCCGGTGCCTTTCCTGCAGCTATCTGACTCTTGATTCCGTCAATGCTGGCATTTCCCTTCTGGGCTTCTTTTATCTGGCTCATCAAGGTGGGTTGGATTTCAATGCTGGCTAAGAATCCTTCACTCACTAGCTCTAGTCTGAACTGTTCAAATTCTTGATACAGGCTGGGCTGCTCTATTGCGATCATGGAGTTCAACTGACATGGCAGTCTGCTCAAAGCATCCGCTACCACATTGGCCTTGCCGGGGTGGTAGTGAATTTCCATGTCGTAGTCCTTGATTAATTCTATCCATCCGCGTTGTCTCATGTTCAGCTCCTTCTGGGTGAAAATGTACTTCAAGCTCTTGTGATCTGAATATATCTCGCATCGATTACCCATGAGGTAATGACGCCAAACCTTCAGGGCTAAGACTACGGCTGCTAACTCCAAGTCATGAGTTGGATAGTTCTGTTCATGTTGCTTCAGTTGCCTTGGTAGGTATGATATCACCTTGCCATCTTGCATCAACACACATCCAAGACCAATCTTGGATGCATCACAGTAGACGTCGAATGGCTTGGTGACATCGGGCATGATCAGTATTGGGGCTGTGGTTAATTTGAGCTTGAGCTGCTGAAAGCTTTCTTCACATTTGTCATTCCAGTCAAACTTCTTGTCCTTTTTCAGCAGTTGAGTCATTGGTCTTGCGATGCTGGAAAATCCTTCCACGAATCTGCGGTAATATCCTACTAATCCCAGAAATGCTCGGACTTCAGTCTAGGTGGTTGGGGCTTTCCATTCCTCGACGGTTTTGATTTTTGCGGGATCTACGACAATTCCTCCTGCAGACAAGATGTGTCCCAGGAATCCTACTTCCTTCAACCAAAACACGCATTTGCTAAACTTGGCGTACAACTGGTGCTGCCTGAGGGTTTCTAGGACCACTTCCAAATGTTGCTCATCTTCTTCTTCTGATTTGGAATAGATAAGAATGTCGTCGATGAAGACAACGACAAACTTATCCAGGAATTCCATAAAGATCTTATTCATGAGATTCATGAAGTAAGCGGGGGCATTGGTCAGTCCAAATGACATGACATTGTATTCATACAGTCCATATCTGGTGGTAAAGGCAGTCTTAGGAATATCTGTTGCACGGATCTTCAGTTGATGGTAACCTGTTCTCAGATCAATCTTCGAGAATACTTGGCCCCCGGTCAGCTGGTCAAACAGGTCTTCTATCTTTGGTAAGGGATATTTGTTCTTGATGGTGACATCGTTAAGCTTACGATAGTCCGTAACCAAACGAGTGGCACCGTCTTTCTTATCCACAAACAAAACTGGTGATCTCCAAGGCGACGCACTTGGTTGAATCAGACCTTTGTACAGCATATCATCCAGTTGCTTCTTCAGTTCCACTAGCTTTGTGGGGTTCATGCTATAGGCTCTCTGGGCTATAGGTCCTGTTCCAGGGATTAACTCGATGATGAACTCGATATCCCGATCTGGGGGCATACCGGGTAGATCATCTGGAAACACATCAGGGTATCGACAAACGACCCTGATCTTATCCAAGGTTGGCTTGGCTAGACTCTGGTTGCAGGTGAACTTTCTGGGTAGTCTCTCAGACACATGTTCTATTATTATTCCGGTTCTACTAGTCATGGTGATGGCCTTCTTGGCGCAGTCTATCAATCCATGATGTTTCGACATCCAATCCATACCCAGTACTACTTCCAATCCTTTTGTTCCCAGAACAATCAAGTTTGCATAAAAATCTATTTCATGAATTCTGATGGGTACATCTTTGCAAAATTTTCTAGCTTTAGTTGTTGATCCAGGTATTTGAACTATCATGACATGTTTCAAGCTGATTGGTTGAATCTTACTAGTGCAAACAAAGTCTTCTGTAACAAATGAATGCGATGCTCCGGAATCAAACAACACTCTTGCTGGTATTGAGTTAACAAAGAACATACCCAGCACCACGTCTGGTGCTTCCTGGGCTTCCTCGGCGTTCATGTGGAAGAGGCGACCTCCACGGTTGTTCGGGTTGTTGGGGGCGAACTACTTGCCGGTGGAGACACGGCGTTGCTGCTGAGCTGGTGCTGCGGTGTTGCCTGCGAGCTTGGCGAGCCTCTTGGGACACTCATTGGAGTAATGTCCCACTACACCACACTCATAACAAGTGATGGTGGCCTTGTCCTTGGTCGCAACGGGGATGGCGTTGCTCCCAGTCCTTGGAGCGGTGTTGTTGTTGTTGTTGTTGTTGGGGGCTCTCGGCGGAGCGCGGTTGAAGTTGTTGTTGTAGTTGCTATTGTTGTTGTAGTGGCCTCCTGGTCTGGGGTTTCCTCCACTCCGGTTCTGATAACCCGGACGTGACATCTGTGCATTGGGCTTGTTGTTCCTGGAGGCGAATCCTCCGCTTGAGTTGGGGCGATACCTTGGGGCATTGCTGGGCCCACTCTGGTTCATCATGCGGAGCTTGCGGTTCTCGCTGGCTTGATGCAGCTTGCCCTCCATTTGGATGGCGGAGTCAACAAGGGCTTCGAGGTTGGTGAAGGGGATGTTGATCAACACAGTCTGCATCTCATCATGCAGGCCGTTCAGAAACCTTTCCTTCCTCTTCTCAGTAGTATCAGTCTCATCCGGGGCGTACCTTGACAGAGTTAGAAACTTGTCGCGGTATTCCACCACGGACATCCGGCCTTGCTTCAGTTCACGGAATTCATCTCTCATCTTCTTTATCAGACCCGGGGGCACATGGTACTTGCTGAACTTGAGCTTGAAATCTGCCCAAGTCATGAACTGTCCCGCGTTCATGGCACGGGTGCTTGTCCACCAAGCTCTTGCTGGTCCTGCTAGGTAGTGCGTGGCAAACAGCACTTTCTCATTTTCTTCAACTCCAGCCACTTCTAGATTGTTCTCCATAGTTTGGAGCCAATCATCTGCATCCAGGGGTTCCTCAGTCTTGCTGAAAACTGGCGGGTTTGTATTCTGGAAGTTTTTGAGCTTTGATCCTGGGTGATCATGATGGCCTTGATTGTTGTTGGCAAGCTGTTGAAGTGCTGCAATGTTGGCTTGTCTTTCAGCTCTTTCTGCTTCTCTATCTGCCAGCATAACTTTCAACATCTGCATCATCGCGTCTTGAGTCGCGTTGCGAGTTGGAGGGGCCATCTGAGCATTGAGATAGATCATGAGATAAGAGGGAAATTCTCTATGGCTTGTTTTGTGTTTAAGTTCAAAAGTTTAAAACTTGAAGTCTTTTCATGATAACACAAACATACATTCATTCATAACAAACAACACATATTACAAGCTAACACACTAAGGGTTTTAAGAACCCTTCTTCTCCAAGCTACGATACATGGGGTGGGATACAACTCACACCTACGGTAGTGCACAAGTGAACTACTCCTCATCCTCATCTACATCTATGGCGATGTGGTCATCCTCTCCGGCGTCCAGGAACTCGTAGTCTTCCTCCTCGGTGTCTCCATCCTCCTCGAAGTCGTCGTCGTCACTCAGGAAGGCGCTTCCTCCCTGAATGTCTTCTCCATCTTCCTCCATCTTCTTCATCTGCTCCTCCTGGTTCTTGACAGTGGCCTCAAGTGCTGCTATCTTCACGCGGAGGCGAGTGATGGTGGCATCCTTCTTCGTCCGCTGCTGGCGGAGGGCCTTGCAGTTGTTGTTGAGTAGCTTGATGGCTTCGCCTTGCTCGATGATGTGGGCGTGAGTCTGGTTGGCGTACTCACGCGCGTGGTCGAGGTCCTACTGAGTGTGGTACAGGATGAAGTCGAGATGCTCCACATGGTGCTTCAGCTCCGGGTGGGGCTGCATGTCCATGGGCTCTCCAGCAGAGTTACGCCTCGCGAGGTGAGAAAAGCGAGGGCTCTTGAGTGCCTCCCCGCTCATCCCACTCAAGCGTGCGAGTCCCTCCTGAAGGGCGCGAGCAAGTCCATCCAGCCAGTTGCTCTCCATGAAGGAGAAGAGGATCCTCTCAGAAGTGGGAGGCTCCATCTTGCCCCTCAAGTCAGCGGTGATGATCCACTGCAACTCGCCTCCTGGCTGGTCCGTGACCTGAACTCCGTGGAACTCCGGGTGCGGGCGATCAAGGTGATCGGAAAGGGCGTTGAGGTCGTGCTCGAAGATCAAGCTTCCCCCATTCCGATCTGGTAAAACTTCGTGTTCACGGGCTCCATCCGAAAGTGAAGTGAAGGATTAAGTTAGAGAAGTGAACAAGTGTGGCAAAATTTTAGTTACATTTCTAAGGAAGAGCATGACTTCTTATTTTCCCAAAGAACTCAAAGAGAAGACAAAGACTAAATTTTTCAGAAATACTCACTTCATTTGTTTTTGAAACTAAATTTTCAGAACGTCCATTTCTAACTAGGGTCTCCTAAGGTCAAACAATGGCTCTGATACCAACTTGTCAACACCCGAATTTTTAAGTCCAAATGCCTATTATGTCATACATCGCAATCCCAGGAATATTGTTGTTGCGAGGCATAATAGTTAAGTATCACAGTCATCATTCATTACAAACCATAATGTCTTACAAATTGGAATCACATGATCCATATTACACGAATAGTTGATCTATTGACCAACGAACAAACACAAGGTCATAGCGGAAGCGTAAAGATAAATGGACTCTCTAGTCCACAGGCCAACGCTTGACGTTAGAAGCTCCTAGTTGTGGTAGACGTCCTGCTGATCGTCCTCCTCGTACTGCTGCTCGGCTTCATAGTCTGGCCATTTGAATAGCCAGGGACAAAGCCGTGAGTAATTTCAAGTACTCGCAAACTAATACTAATGTAAGTACTAACATTGCTGTTGCGAGTGTTCTAAGCTCTAAGGTTATTTGCATAAAGCCAATTTTAGTTTAGAAACATTTTAGTAAACAACTCCTCATGTGCTACCTAACTCAAGTGGGAACATTAGTGTCATTCCCACAACTCTGTTGTGATTCAAATTCAAAGTCACCGTTCAAGTTCAAAATCATAAGTCACAAAGATATAAATCCTGATGACGGAAACAGTATGGCCTTTCCAACTGTCCATGACCGCGGACGCGGCTATTCGAATAGGTTTACACTCTGCAGAGGTTGCACACTTGTGCCACAACATTTGATTACATCCGTCAGGGATAAACCCCGAATAATCGTAACTCGATGTCGGATCATCAACCGTTAACCTTTCACTTACACACCCTAGTATAGGCACCTCTCCCCATGAGCTTGGCCTCCCGGTGAAAACCAACTGTTAACCCGGGAACTGCATAGGGCTTGGCCGTACAATTCACCTCAATTCACGTCATTTCACTATCAACGGAGGCAGCCTCGGCATAACCTCTATGACGCTTGTTCAGAGGGAACCCATACTAAGACACATAAATTTCCAGCTAAGCCTTACCCATAATCAGGTATTGTGGGGGTACTCAAAAATTGGAATGGTATCGCATCTAACTCAATCATCAGTTTTTAGCCATTTCACCAAGTCAAATTCATGTCATATTCACCTTCAAAATCTTTCAATGGAAATGACTCATCATTCCAAGGTTTTCACCATCATCATTTCACAAACACATGTTCCCATCTAGAGTAGTCATTTTTAATTTAGCACTAGCATCTAGGTATGAGGGGTCCTAAGTACTTTGCTTTGCTTCTAGGCTAACTTTGATACTCTTGTACTAATCCACTACTAACCAAGTAAATCATGAATCAAAAGTACTTTGATAAAACAAAAGTAAATAAAGCTTGTAAAGTAAAACTGGGAAGTAGGATCATGAACATAAAGTAAATGGGTAATGCCTTGCTCATGGTGAGCTTTGCACTTTGCAAGAGTATTATCTTGCCTTGGTTGGGGAATTGGTCAAAGTGGTCTTCTTCTGCTTGGAAGTAGACCTCCTCCTCCTCTTGATACTCCTCGGTACTAGTGTCTAAAATACGAATACGGGGTACACAATCATCATACCAAACTTATTTACTAAACTAAGCACACACATGATTCACACAACTTAAACTAGCATCACACAATACTATTAAGTTGGTGGATGTGTTTTTTCTTATTTAAGAAAAATAATTTCCTCTCATACTAACTTAGGTGTTACTTTTAATTACTTAGAGAAATAATTTCCTCTCATTATCTTCTTAATATTTAATTTCTCTCATGAATAATATATGACCTAGGTTTACCAAACTCAACCTCTTCATACTTATCATTTAAGAAAATGATTTAAATGAGGTGTAGCACCTCATACCATTTAAATCCTAACATGGTAAAGATTTAATATCATCAACAATTCATATGAGACCTAAATGACCAGAGTCTCTACCTCATTTTGAATTGTTTGTGACAAGATTTAAATGAGAGAAACAATCCCATACGATTTATTAATAGTTTTGGACAATATCTTTGACTAGAAATAGCCATATAGTCCTTTAATTAAACTAGGCCATGATCATTCAAAGTAAGCATGGTATATTTTTGCAGAAACAATTTGTACAAGTGTAATGTGATTTATAGGAGTTGGAATTGACTTAAAAGCATTTGTGGTTGATTTTTAATAATTATTCTAAGGCAGAAAAGTCCCTGTCTTGTTTATTTTCCTACTTTAATTCCATAATAGATCTAGGGTTCAAACTAGTGGTATTGTGTAGATAAAATCCTAAGATTTTCAAATATATAAAATTTATAAAATTTGGCCAAGTAGATTTGTCCCTATTAAATTTCAAAGTTAACATCAGATTGATATATTTCTCTATTCTGGATTTTTAAATTTGAAACGTGGGCTGGCGGGAAATAAACGGGCTGTGCAGTGCGAGAGAGAGATGGGCCGGCCCAACTTCGCAGCGGGCCAGCTGACAAGGTGGGGACCACATGTCTGTGGGCTATCACTAGCGAATCGGTACGGGGAATATCGGCCGTGCAATTAGAAGCGAGATCGACGGCCGAGGATGGTCGTCATCTCCGGCGAGATGGAAGCTTACGGGAGGCGGAGGTAGGGGGTCGGAGCGGTCGTCGGAGCTCCGGCGATCGTCGGAGTTATGTGCCTCGACGTTGGAGTAGATGAGGAAGCTCCGTGAAGCAGTGGCGTCGTCAGGGGCGGCCTCCTTCTCCGGCGAGCTTCAGCTACTGGTGGCGGCGATGAGCTTGCAATTGGAGGAGTACGGTGGCAAATCGAGCGTGGTGAGGTGATGAGGAGAGGCTGTGAGACGAGGGGAAGCGGATGGCGTGCTCAATTTGAGAGGAGGAGTCCTCCTTTTATAGCAGAGGGAGGTGGCCGTGGAGCTCGGCTAGGGTTGCCGTCGTCGTCGCCATTCCAGGGTTGCGAAGAGGCAAGGCATGGGCGCATCTGGTTACTGGTGTTCTGGCGAAGCTGACGCGCGTGATCGTGGCGAAGACAGGGCTCTGCAGCGATGGCGAGATTGATAAGAGCTTGCAGGCCCGTGGCGCGTCGCGTCGACGATGACGAGGGCCACGGCGTTCCTGCGGTCAAACGAGGGTGTCTGCGAGCTTGCTGGTGTCCTGGCGCGTCTACTGGCGAGAGATGGAGAGCGGAGGTGACGCGAGGGCTCCGGGCGGCTGACGCTCTAGCGCGCTGATGTCTACGGGTGCTTCTATTCTTGTAGACAGTGTTGGGCCTCCAAGAGTAGAGGTTTGTAGGACAGCAGCAAGTTTCCCTTAAGTGGATCACCCAAGGTTTATCGAACTCAAGGAGGAAGAGGTCAAAGATATCCCTCTAATGCAACCCTGCAACCACAAGGCAAGAAGTCTCTTGTGTCCCCAACACACCTAATACACTTGTCAGATGTATAGGTGCACTAGTTCGGCGAAGAGATAGTGAAATACAGGTGGTATGAATATATATGAGCAGTAGTAATGGCACCAGAAAATAGCTTGATGCTACAACTGGCGTGTGGTTGATGGTGGTAATATTGCAGGCAGTACAAATGCAGTAAAACAGTAAACAAGCAGCGATTTCAGTATTTGGGAACAAGGCCTAGGGATTGTACTTTCGCTAGTGGACACTCTCAACATTGATCACATAATAAAACCACTCTACACTCTGTTGTTGGATGATGAACACCACTAATTGTGTAGGATTACACGAACCCTCAATGCTGGAGTTAACAAGCTCCACAACATTCGATATTCATATTTAAATAACCTTAGAGTGCATGATAGATGAATAGTGATACACAACACATTGCAATCATAAAGGGATATAAATAAGCACTTCACTATGCTATTCATAACAGTGAATAAGTATTCTGTGAAATATAGCCTAAGAGACCCACACGGTGCACACACTGTCACCTTTACACACATGGGACAAGGAGTCTCCGGAGATCACATAAGTAAAACCCACTTGACTAGCATAATGACATCTAGATTACAAGCATCATCATATGAATCTCAATCATGTAAGGCAGCTCATGAGATTATTGTATTGAAGTACATAGGAGAGAGATTAACCACATAGCTACCGGTACAGCCCTTAGCCTCGATGGAGAACTACTCCCTCCTCATGGGAGACATCAGCGTTGATGAAGATGGCGGTGGAGATGGCAGCGGTGTCGATCGAGAAGCCTTCCGGGGGCACTTCCCCGTCCCGGCGGCGTGCCGAAACAGAGACTCCTGTCCCCCAGATCTTGGCTTCGCGATGGCGGTGGCTCTGGAAGGTTTCTCGTACCGTGGCTTTTCCGTATCGAAGATTTAGGTCAGGGACCTTTAAATAGGCGAAGAGGCGGAGTCGGAGGGCTGACGAGGCGACGACACACTAGGGGGGCGCGGCCCACCCCCTGGCCGCGCCAGCCTAGTGTGTGGGCCCCCAGGGCTCCCCTCTGGCGGCTCTCGGGTGTTCTGGAAGCTTCATCCAATTCTAAGACTCTGGGCGTTGATTTCGTCCAATTCCGAGAATATTTCCTTACTAGGATTTCTGAAACCAAAAACAGCAGAAAACAGGAACTGGCACTTCGGCATCTCGTCAATAGGTTAGTTCCGGAAAACGCATAAAATCATCATTAAGTGTGAACAAAACATGTAGGTATTGTCATAAAACAAGCATGGAACATAAGAAATTATCGATACGTCGGAGACGTATCACGCGCCCAGGGTGAATGCCATGCGCGCTCCAACACCTTCCTCGGAACTCCAACAGTCCACGCCAGCAAATCAGCTCTTCGGATCCTGAACGCCACAGTTCCGGTTGTGCCGCAGTATGTCAGGCGGTCGGAAACTCCGTGTACGTTTGATAGGCAGGATCATCCTACCATCATTTAGAAAGAGTGCTATGCCTTGGTTGTAAGTCCCCGCATCGATGTGTATGATTTCTCCAAGTGCCTTATGGATGGCGGAGCCAGCTTGAACATCATGTACCTGGAGACTCTGGAGAGGATGAACCTTACCAAGGAACAGCTAAAACACAGCACCACTGAATTTCATGGTGTGGTTCCGGGTAAAAAGGCAAACTCCCTTGGCAACATCAGACTTCCCGTGGCCTTCGGTGATGTTAACAATTTCCACGAAGAGATGATCACGTTTGAGGTCATGCCCTTCAAGAGCTCCTACCACATCATCTTCGGCAGGCCCACCTACCATAAGTTTCACGCAAGAGCGTGCTACATCTACAACAAGCTCAAGATTCCGGGTCCCAATGGCAGGATTACCATATCCGGAGACTACAAGAAAGCTCACGAGTGCGAGTTAGGCGAAGCCTCCTTCGCAGAATTTGTGATATCTAGAGAGGAGCTGCAAGGCTACATAGCCGCGGTGGATCCAAAAGAGATGCACACCACCAAGAAGCAGATCTCCGAACAGAAAACCTCGTTCAAGGCTGCAATAGAGACCAAGAAAATCGACTTCAAGGAAGGAGATAGTTCTAAGCAGGTCTCGGTCGGAGCCAGCATGGACCCCAAATAGGAAGACCCGCTCGTCGAGTTCCTCCGCGCTAATATGGACATCTTCGCATGGCAACCTTCTGATATGTCTGGAGTACCAAGGGAACTCGCCGAGCACTACCTCAACATAAACCCGGGGGCTAAACCGGTGAAGCAAGCTATGCGACTCTTTGGAGATAAGAAGCGCCACGCCATAGGAATGGAACTAGCAAAGTTACTAGAGGCAGGTTTTGTAGTAGAAGTTATCCATACTGATTGGGTCGCAAACCCCGTCCTTGTACCCAAAAAGAATTCTGAAATACTAAGAATGTGCATCGATTACTTCGGCTTGAATAAGCATTGTCCAAAGGAACCGTTCCCCTTGCCGTGCATTGACCAAGTCATTGATTTGATGGCAGGGGCGGAACTTCTGTGTTTTCTTGACGCATATTCCGAGTATCACCAGATCCGGATGAAGAAGTCCGACCAAAAGGCGACCTCATTCATCACTCTGTTCGGCACTTACTGCTATGTCACCATGCCTTTTGGTTTGAAAAATGTAGGTGCCACCTACCAGCGTACGATGCAACGGTGCTTGAAGGACCAAATTGGCTGGAACGTACACGCTTACGTCGACGACATCGCGGTCATGACTCGGAAAGGATCTGATTTGATCAGCGACCTCACAGAAACCTTTGAGAACCTCCGATGGTACAAGATGATGTTGAATCCACTGAAGTGCGTCTTTGGCGTTCCAGCCGGAAAACTCCTTGGCTTCACCGTCTCTCACAGGGGCATTGAAGTTAACCCAGAAAAAAATCAAGGCAATCCTGTGCATCAAAAGGCCAACTTGTCTCAAAGATGTGCAACGACTAACTGTTTGTGTTGCAGCAATCAGTAGGTTTGTTAGCCATCTTGGCGAGAAAGCACTACCTTTATACAAGCTGCTGAAGAAAACAGACAAATTTGTCTGGGATGACGCAGCAGATGCAGCACTTCAGGGTTTGAAGGACATACTCACCTCCCCACCTATTCTAGCAGCTCCAGAAGAGTCAAAGCCTATGCTCCTTTACCTGGCAGCCTCCAACAAAGTCATCAGCATCATCATCGTGGTGGAGTGAAAGGACGAAGGTCATGAATATGGAGTCCAGAGGCCAGTCTATTATATTAGCGAGGTACTAACGGAATCCAAACAAAGATATCCTCACTTTCAGAAGCTAGCCTATGGCGTATTCCTAGGTAGCAGGAAGCTGAGACACTACTTCCAAGAGCATCCAATGACAGTCGTGAGCAAAGCTCCACTGTCAACAATTCTTAACAACGCTGACGCAATAGGACGCACATAAAAATGGGGCATTGAATTATCTGCCTTCGACATCAATTACAAAGCCAGGACTGTGATCAAGTCCCAGATCCTGGCAGATTTTGTCGCAGATTGGACAGAAGCTCTGGATGCAGATCTGGAGCCGGAACCTTAAACTTGGGTCATGCACTTTGACGGATCCAAGCAGCATCAATGCTCGGGAGCCGGAGTCACCCTGAAGTCCCCAACCGGAGAAGAACTGCAGTACGTTCTGCAGATTCACTTCGAAGCTACAAATAACATGGCGGAATACGAGGCTCTACTACACGGTCTGTGCTTCGCTAAGGAAATTGGGATCAAGCACATCATATGCTGCGGAGATTCCGACCTGGTGGCACAACAAGTAGCCGGAACCTGGAACGCTAGAAACTCTGTTATGGCGGCTTACAGAGACGAAGTTGATGAGATCGCCAAGTGCTTCCTCGGATACAAAGTCAAGTACGTCCGGAGAGATGATAACACATCGGCTAATATGCTATCCAAACTCGGATCCGGTAGGAAACCCATTCAAACGGGGTGTTTATGAAATGCGTCTCAAATCAGGATGGCATAGAAATCCTCAGAGAGATTCATACTGGTGATTGCGGGCATCACGCCGCTCCCAGGTCCCTCGTTGGTAAAGCCTTTCGGCAAGGATTTTACTGGCTCACAGCTAAAGAAGATGCTGAGAAACTAGTGAAAACCCGCCGACGCTGTCAATACTACGCTACTCAACCAAGTGCTCCAGCTCAGGAGCTCAAGACCATCCCTATCACATGGCCATTCGCGGTCTGGGGGCTTGATATGGTGGGGAAGCTGAAAAATCATCTCCTGGCGGTTTTGAGTACCTCTTGGTCGCTATTGACAAGTTCAGTAAATGGATCGATGCAAAGCCAGTGAGAAAATCCGATGGTGCTACAACACTAAAATTCGTCTGCAGACTCGTGATGAGATACGGCATCCCGCACAGCATAATCACAGACAATGGCACAAACTTTGCTCAAGGAGAACTCAAGGATTATAGTCAGGACGTAGGGATCCGGTTTGACCTAGCATCTGTGGCGCATCCGCAGTCCAATGGACAAGTGGAGCGAGCCAATGGTCTCATACTAGCGGGAGTCAAGCCTCATCTTGTAGAACTGCTGCGTCGCGAAGCCGGAGCTTGGGCAGAAGAGCTAGATGCTGTTCTGTGGAGTTTACGAACTACCCCTAACAGATCAACAGGGTTCACCCCTTTCTTCCTAGTATATGGATCTGAAGCAGTGCTTCCCTCTGACATCATCCATGACTCACCACAAGTTTCCTCCTACAGCGAAGATGCAGCTGATGAGGCCAGACAACTATATGTGGACCTGATCGAAGAAGCTCGGAATTTAGCCGACCAACGCTCCACCATTTACCAGCAGAAACTCAGACGCTACCATAGCCGTCGAGTTCGGAATCGCTCGTTTAGGGTAGGTGACCTAGTCCTCCGCCTTCGACAGGTGAAAGAGCATAAGTTTCAATCTCCATGAGAAGGACCCTTTGTCATTAGCAAAGTGCTACACAATGGATCATACTACCTCGTTGATTTCTGCGAGAAAAAGATAGACCTGCAAATTGGTACCGGAAACGAAAACGAGAGGATCCGGATGACATATATGATGAGACAGATCGTCCCTGGAATATAGCACAACTACGTCCTTTCCACACTTAGAAATTTTTCGAATTACATACTCTGTAATAGTCATACATGATCAATGAAATAAAGCATCTGGTTCACTCTTTGAGTCTTTTAACTCATTTACTTGTTCATTGTTATCGTGTATGTTTTCCGACTAAAACCGCAGAGCTGGATATTTCCGCCTAGGCGTGTATGAAAGTTGTGATTTTCAAAATCGTCCTTTAGGACATAAGCTTAAGTTTTCTGGTGGAAAATTTTTCTGTTGCGAACTCATGGATTCCTGGTAGCGATTTCCGGCACCTCGGCTGGGGGCTTGTTTCCGCGGTTATTGACGGATTTCCATTAGGCTTCGTCGCCGCTGACGAGCGTTTCCGGCCAAAGGTCTTCCGGCTCGTGGAAGGTCAAGTGAGCAAGCCGGAAAACTTAGAAGCCAACACTTGCTTTTTTCAAATGAACGAAACATGCATTCATAACATATAAAGGATCGCAGGATAAGTTTTCCGCCCACATGCAATTGTTTCGTCCCTAGCTACTTAAAAGTACTTAAGTCTTATTACAAACCCACTCCAGGGTTAATATGATGCATTTCATTGTTTTATGACAGGGTTCACTCGGAGACAGGATCTTCGTCCTCCGAAGCCACGTACGCGGAAGCATCACCGGAGTCATCGCCAGAATCTTCGTTCGATTGGTCCGCGCTGGAGTCGGAGCCTTCCTTGACGTCCTCATCTTCTTCGTCGTCCTCCGCGTCGGAGAAACCTTCGGGAAGATCATACTTGTTATACCAGAACGAGTGATTCACTCGCTCGGCTAACAGCCTATCATATCCTTGGGTTTCCGCGAGGGCGAGCTTGACGTTGGTACCCTTCGGAACTCCGCGTGCGACATCCGCGAAATCCATGGTAGGAAAATGAGCTTTGCACATTGCCAAGGTAGAGGCGACCCCGCGGGCGGAAGACGCTTTCCAATCCTTGATGAGATCTGGCACCATCCGCATGAGCTTGGTCATCCGATCAATCACTGTGGTTCCGGCTATCTACAAGTTCAGGGACTTGGCGATACCGCGACAGGCTTCGAAGAGATTGTTGATGGAGTTCCGCACATCTTCATAGGCCCCTGTCCTGCTGAGGGCAGCCTCCTTGGTCCATTCGAATCCGAGAGACGCTGTGAAACAGTGCGATCAGTTTCAACCGCGACAGAGGCAGAATCAATATGAAAAAGCCGGAGTACAGCAACAAGTCCTTACGGAAGATCAACTTGTCAATATCCTCTACCTCGTAAGCTTTTGCCTTGGCGACCAACATTTTTATCCGCGTGTTGCTCTTCTTAAGCTTGTCAGCCAATTCCGCGGTGGCCTGAGCGTGCTTCTCTGTAACATCCCAAATTTTCAAACAAAGAAGAGAAAATGAATTTCCCTATTTCCGAAATTAGGAACCAACAAAAACTTTTATTAATCTAAGTAATATGCATAGTATTCAAGCATGTAGGTGTGATCCTTGCCATGATAGTTGCTTGATGTTTTGGAACATGTTTCTAAACCCTAAACCTCACTCTTCTTTTCATCCTCCAAGATAAAACAAAATAAAAAGAAATTAAATTAAAAAGAAAGGCCTATGTAAGCCTATGGCTATTATTGCAAATAATGAACTAGGCCATGTTATATCTTGTGGGATGATTCGAAAAACCTCAACAAACCCAACCATCACTTACCAACTAAATTCTACGTGAAACAAAAAGAAAATAGAAGTACACATAGAGGCCTATGTGGCATATAGCCATAATGGCAAATCTTGAATTATGCCCTCATACCTTACCCAAAGGGTTGGAAACCATGAGTAAACCTAACCTAACTCTCTTTTAACCCAAAACAAGGATCTTGGGTCAAAGAAAAAGAAAATAAAATAAAAACTTGAAACCCACATATGAGGCTATGGCCATTTTTGCCAAACCTTAATCTAGGCCAATTTGACTTGTGCCAATGATTGGGTAATGCTTCTAAACACGTAAGAACACTTTTTGAATCAAAGAAACTTAAATCAAATCAAAATAGAATTCAAAATGAGCTCACATAAGATAATGGTCACTTGTGCCATTTTTAAAATCTTACCCTCTTTGAGCCCCTGTATTAAGAGATTTCTAAACCAAACCATCTCAACTCTTTGCACCTCATCCAAGACCTCATCAAGGTGAACACTTTTGATGTTGACCACCTTGACTAATTCCTTTTCTATTTCTTAATCTCATCCAGCAAAGTAGCAACCTCAAATCAGATTCTAGATTCTACACCTTGTGGATTTTCACAAAACCACTCAATTTTACACACCACCACCACCATTGTGTGCCAAATAATATATGAATCTACTCCACCAAAATTCATTTCAAAATTCCAAAATAAAGCTCTTGCGGCCATTTGGTCGAGCACCTTGTGTGCAAGAATCTGCTTTTGTCATACACTCTTTTACCCATCGGATTTTGGACTAAACCAGTGCTAAAATGTGATCATAGTGGTCCTGGTACCTCCTCTGCATCAAACCCTGCCCTGCATCACTGATTAAAGTGGAGACATGATCACCATATTGCCCTGCCAAGCACCATGCCACTCCCATGCCCCTCCTCATTTCCATTCATCCCTGGTCCCCTTCACCATGTCAACGAGACTCCTCTCACTCCACCACGCACGCTCGTACCCTCCATGGCCAAAGAAGAGCATGCCCACGCCTGGAACGCGAGGTGTCCAGACGCGCCCAGACGCGCCGGGACATGCTAGAGCGCGCCTAGACACGACACTGGACACGCCAGTCCACTGACTCGCCTCGTCGCGTCCGACCATCTCTTGCTCCATTTCTTCCTCCTACACGCTCACAAAGACCACAACTATCTCCTAGACATGCTCAACTGCACGCGCTCGCCCTATCGGCGTCGCCATGATCGCCGTCCTCTGTCGTACCTATGGCAGACATGGAAGCTACCCGAGCCGTCCCGTCCTCTTTTCTCCACGCCAGCACGCCCTTGAGCGTCGCCATGATACCTGCAACATCACGCCCACCTCACCTTGCCCCTTCGCTGCTCCAAACGCCGTCGCCATGATCGACCGCATGCGTGCACCCGCATCACCCCTCCACCCTATAAATAGAGGCACTCCCTGGACGTTTTCTTCACACCCTCGCACTCCCCTCTTCTCACTCGCTCTCCTCGACCTCTTGCCTATCCACATTACGCCCTCAGTCGCTGGAATTTCACCGGAGTAGCCCGCAACGGCCGCGACATCGAGCCGACGATCCCGAGCACCCCTGGAGCCGCCGCCACCCTTGTTGAGCTCACCGTCGTCTCCCAGTCGTTTGCCCGCCTCGCTGACCCCGCTGGACCGCGGTAAGACCTCTCCCTGGACCCCCATGGCCGCCAGTAGGGTTCGGACCTCGCCGGAGCTCGTCGCCGACGAGGACGAACCACAGCCGTAGGATCCTGTTCTAATCGTGCGGCCACCGCTTCACGTACCGATTCGGTGCGTTAAGTGTCGCTGACACGTAGGTCCCATTGTCAGGCGGCCCGCGTGTACCGTGGGCATAGCTGGGCCGGCCCGTTAAGTTTTCCCGCCTAGCCCATATATTTCAAATTCGACTTAATTTGTTTCAGTGAAATGCAATACTGGTGCTTTGATAAAAACTGAATAACTTCAAATCCACTGAGCCAAATTTGGTGAAATTTATATATTTGAAAAGCTTGTGCAATTATCTATCAAACCCCACTAGTCTCAACCTTAGATTCTTTGTAGAATTTATGTGATAAAAATAACAAGGCAGTAGGTTTTCAAACTTCAAATAATTATTAAAAATCAACCATGATGAATTATGAGGTGATTAAAATTCTCATAATTCACATTTCAAATAATCTAATTGTTTATGTAAAAATATGACATGGTTGCTTCATATGATCATGAGCTAGATTCAAATAATGGCTATGTAGTCATTTCTAGCTCATTTAAATCATTTCAAATTTGGAATTTCAAATCTATGAGATGTAGCATCTCATTTAAATCATCTTACCAAGTAATGTGAAGTAAAGTGATGACCTTAGTTGCATGGTATCATCATTGCTTACTTGAGGATATTAAATCAAAGTAGGATTTAAATTGCATGAGGTATAGTACCTCATTTAAATCTTTGGTCTCAAATGATAAAGGTGAAGTGTTGACCTTGGTCAACATGATCCCACACTTATTATTTGAGGAAATTAAAGCTTAAGAAGATTCAATGAGAGGAAGTTATTTTACAAACACTAAAGAAGAAACCCTAGTATGATGTTGAGGGATGATTGGGATGATGCTAGATCATCTTGTGTGAGCCTTTAAGCCTAATTAGTCTACTTAAGTATTGTTTGGTGATTGTATCCTCGTATTTGTTTATAGACGCTAGTACCGGAGACTATCAGGAGGAGGAGGTCTTCTACCAAGAGGAAGAAGAAGAGAACTTTGATCACTACCCCAATCAAGGCAAGCTATATTATTGCAAGCTATTCCCAAGCGACCCTAATGCAAAGCTCTACTAGAGCAAGGCATCATTAAAATATTACTTTGTGTTAAGAATACAATCCCAAGTTTTATTCTTACAAGCTTTACTTTGGTTTATCAAAGTTTATTTTGTGCATTGTTCCCTTTGGTCTAGATATGAAGAATTACAAGAGCAACAAAGTTAGCCTAGAGAACTCCAATGTAGATAGCACCCCTCATGATTAGTTGCTAGTGCTAAACTAAAATTGACTACTCTAGATGGGAAACATATGAATCAAATGACTTTGAAAACCTTGGAATGATGAGTCATTCTATTGAAAGATTTTGAAGGTGAATATGACTTATGAATGACATGGTGAACTTTACAAAAACTGATGGTTGGGTTCGGATGCGATATCATTCCAATTTCAAGTACCCCCACAATACCTGAATCAGGGTAAGGCTTAACTGGAAACTTATGTATTTTAGTATGGGTTCCCTCTGAAAAGGTCATAGGGGTTATGCCGAGGCTGCCTCCATTGAAATGTGAAATGACGTGAAATGAGGTGACTGCCCTACCCAAGCCCTGTGCATTTCCCGGGTTGGCGGTTTGCTATCATCGGGAGGCCAAGCTCATGGGGAGAGGTGCCTATACTAGGGTATGTAAATGAAAGGTTATGATTAGTAGTTCGCGCACTGAGTGCGATAAATCAGGGCCAGTTACCCCTGGCGGACTATTGCAATTATTGTGGCACAAGTGTACGACCTCTGCAGAGTGTAAACCTACTCGAATAGCCGTGTCCACGGTTATGGATGGTTGGAAAGGCCATACTGTTCCGTCATCAGACCATTTTCAAAAATATGACATGTGACTGGTGAATTGAAACTTGAAAGGTGAATTTGACTTGAATCACAACAGAGTTGTGGGAATGACACTAATGTTCCCACTTGAGTTTAGTTAGACCATCAAAGAGTCTTTTATTACTAAAGTGCTTATGAAATAAAACTGGCTTTATGCAAATGAACCTAGAGCTTAGAACCCCCTTACTATAGTTGATAATGCTTACACTAGTATTAGTTTGCGAGTACTTTAAAGTACTCATGGCTGTGTCCCTGGCTATTCAAATGGCCATACTATGAAGATGAGCCCCAGTACCAGGATGAAGGACAGCAGGACGTCTATGACAACTAGGACTACTCCTGACGTCAATAGTTGCCTGTAGAGCAGATGGACTACTACTACGCTACTTCCGCTGTGTGTTTTGTATTGGATCCTTAGATCCCCTATGTTGTATTAAGACTGGATCATGTGATCCTTTGTTGTAAGACATTTATGAGTTGTAATGAATGATGTTCTGTGATATCAATCTATTATGTCTCGCAAAAACAATATTCCTGGGATTGCAATGTATGGCATAATAGGCATCTGGACATTCTCCTCAAGCTCCTTTTTCTCTCTAGTTTCCTTCTTGGAGGATTATTTGAGGAACTCCTAGAGAGAGTCATGCTCGGCCTTCAACACTTCAAGCTCAGCAGCAAGCTCGTCGACGGAAGGACGTTTGGCAAGTTGTTCTGAAAGGCGGAAATAGAAGAACATAGTTAGTTCGAAAATATGGTTGCATTGTAGAACCTGGGGGCTAAGTCGGAATCGTTACCTTCGTCGCTCTTGAGGAGGGTCTCCAGGGTCGCAATGGACTTTTAGTTCTCCGCGTCTCTCTTTTGCAGCATTTCAATCTCTATTTTTTGCTCCAGCACATGGACGCGTAGATCTTCGTGCAGCTTCCACGTGTTCTGAGAAGCACTTAAGAGTTAGCCAGAAATTCAAAATTCTGGGGACTGGACGCGAAGATAAAATCCTTGGTTTGGAAAGAATTTAAGTTTCCGCTAAGGTACACAGTTAAAGGCATCGGCTCACACATATTACCCGGAAAATGTATAAACCAACGCTTGGGGGCTGGTGTTACCTGGCGCACATTCTTGTGCTTTGCAAAAAAGACTTTGAGATCGCTCTCGAGGTCATTCAGCTCTTGTTGTTCTGTTTCTGCGGGTCCCCACACTTTGTCCATCATATTGGAGATTTCCTCCTGGCGTTGTGAGAGGGGGACTTTCTGCAGGGTCGGAAAGAGATGAGGGTGCGTCTGGGGCGTGCCAGTTGCATGACTCAGGAGTAACTTCTTTTCGGCATCATCAGCCATAGCTTCAGCTGAGGTAACAGCGGGTTGTTCAGGCGGAGGTTGAGGCAAGGACGCGCCCTTGCCGGATTCAGCTGTTGGTTCCTCAGGGAGGTCATCAAGGTTGATGACGTCCTTTGGATCCGGCTTGGCAGATGAAGAGGCCTTGGGCGGAACCTCTACTTCCGGAGTAACGGGCACTGAGGCCGGAGATGGCTTGGCCCTCTTCTTGGGGTTCTTGGGGAGCTTGCTTCCGGAACTTTTGCTGCATGCAAGGAAAGGCGTAACAGTTAGCAAATGCCTGTTAAATGGTAGCAAAGGAATTTTAGACAGAAATCAAGCACTTACGAAGACGTCATAAAAAACTGGTCAATGTTTGGCTGCGATTGCTTGCTGGTGTCGATCTGCTTGAGGCGCTGCTTTTCTTTCTCCGCCCTCCGGGTAGCCGCGGCACTTGGTGTTTCGCGGGCACGCTTTGGGGTAGGACCGGAGGGAGCAGTTCTATTGCGCTTGGCGGGACCTGAGGTTTCAGGAACCTCCACGTCGGAAGCGGCCTCGGGGTCGTTGGTTCCGGAGTGAGGGACTCAGACTAAGGTTCCGAGGTCCTTCTCCTCTAGTTCCTCCAGTTGAGCACACAAGCACTTAGACAAAAACTGCAAGAGCAAAAAAGGAACCGGTGTTAAGTCAAGAAACATACCGCGATCCTGGAGCCATTGGTGTGGATGTCCATATTACACATGTGGATCCAAAGATCACGCGGAATTTTGATCAGCACTCGGATCTGCTTGTCAACGGCGTCGGAGGATAGGTTGTCCTTGGTGGCGCGCATGATATCGTCGCGCCCCGTGTACTGGAACATTAGGCGGTCCTGGTGCTGCAGAGGCTGGATCCGCTTCGTGAACCAGGACATCGTGAGGTCCTTCCCTGACAGGACGTCCTCCATCAGCTTGCAGATCCGCCTTACTGCTCGAGTCAATTGAGTAGACTCGGACAGGTGCGGGCACTGGGTCCAGGACGGAGTCTCGCTAGCGGGGCCAACCTTGAAAGCTAGCAGCACCCTCGCGCTGGCCAGGTCAGAAACGCCCTTCAGATAGAAGAAGCCTCTGGACCAGTACCGCACAAATTCGTGGCGGTCTGTGTGCGGGTAGATGTGGCCAGGGCGAAGCTTGAATGTGATTGTTCCGCGGGTGGCTAGAGAGGAAGTTTGAGGAACCTTCTCCTTCTTGACGGAGAAGTAGTACTGGAAGAGGGAGAGTTCCGGGGTTACCCGGAGGTGGCCTTCGCACAACGTCACGTGATTGCTGATGGCCAATATGCTGTTTGGCGAGATGTTGTGAGGCTGCAGCCCGTACGCCTTCAGGATTTCCGTGAAGAAATCACTGGGCGGAAAGGAGAAGCCCCGCTCGACGAGCGCCTTGGTCACCACCATCTCTCCGGCTTTGGGAGCAGGAGTCAGAGAACCCGGAATCGTACTCCAGGATCCGGGCCTCAAGAATCCCTCCGCCTCAAGGTTGCGGAGTTCGGTTTCCGTGGTGGTGCAGGGCCACCACTTTCCCTTGGCTTCACTATCTCGCGCGTGAGCCTTGGATTTCTTGGCGGCTGCCTCCTCCGCTGTAATATCCCAGGTAATGGGGTTACAAAAATAAAGGAAACAGGTGTGTGCATTGCATTCATGCATAGAAAATCTGGGGAAATTTCGCGCTTTAAAGTAAAACAGTCCACGATGAATCGAAGTTTCACTTGACCTTGGTGGAATTGAGGTAGCTCATCAAGTCAAGCGCTATAAACCTCAATGTGACTTTGTTAAAACCTTGTTTTGGGTAGAGATGATTTGATCTCAAGGGTTAGATCAAATGGAATTACAACCAACACAATAACTTAATAATCAAGGATCAATTACTTGATCCTATTAAAGATCATAATATGTTAATCCTTGCCATAACATAAGAACATCTATTCAAGTACAAACCAAGTAACAATAAAATGGAGAAACCATTCTTGACTATCTTCTCCCTGTCTTAAAACTAAACCATAATCCTACCATGAAACCTCAGGGTATTCACTCCACTTCAACATTGGAGTTATAACAAGAAGATCCACTCCAGAAATAGATATTCTTCTCCATTCCAAGTTATTACACATCAAACCTAGAGAGGTGAGAGTTCTATAGTATTTATTAGAAAAGCAATAACAAACCTTGAGCTAAACCTTGGATATACATCCAAGTATTCAAATCATCATCTTCAAGAGGAACCCTAGAGTATCATTCAAGTCCTTCCCAAAATGAGTGAGACCATTCATACCACTCTTAGCTTTACCTATTTAAGACTCAAGGACAATCATTGAATTAAAGTATTAGGTTGAAAACCATTTTCCTTGGAGTGGTGAGATAACCTAATATCACATGAAATAATACCATACCCCTGAATTGATAAGGTGAGGAAGAGACTAACCCAACTAAACTAGCCAAATGGAACCTTAGCCTAGATACCTAAGGAGATATTAGGAGTACACCATACACCCTAGAATAACCATTCCTAAATGAGAAAGCTCAACCTATGGTGTTATACTCAAGATAATTGAGACAACCATAACCATGCCCATTCAAGAAACTATAAGAGAGATAATATACCCTAATTGATCAAGACAATGTTTGATCATGGAAGTGAGAAACCTATTTAATGAGAGATACCTTAGGAAGCCAAACATTGATCATTATAAATTGAGTGATGATCATAAAACCTAAGAACTTGAGGTAAAGATATAAAGAACAAGTTGACCATGCCTAATCCATGATCATGCTCTTGAGGTATGTGAGGATAAGTTAATTCTAATAAGATAAGTAGGTATCATTCACCACATGAAATCATAGGGAGGTAACTAGTAAGCAACCCTAGACTTATACCCCAACCTTTACTTGTGAACCACCTGGTGATCATAAGTAGAATCCTACCATATCCATACTTCAGAAATTAAACAACCTAAGAAAACCTTAGAGTTAAACTCTATGCTTTACATATATCCATATGACCAAAGTTAACTATAAAAAGAACTATAACCAATATAGTTACTTAAATGATAAATTGAGGTTAATAATAGAAGCCAATTGGTAGAAGATAAAACCAAATCTCAATATCATAGTAACTAGAGGAGAACATAAAATGTTAAATAAATAACCACCTTATAATGGTTAGGGGAGATTAACCCTAGCACATGCAATATGGTGTCATCTCATCTCACAACCTAGAATTGAACCTCAACCCTAGTTATGTATCACTATGGTGATCATAAAATAAACCTAGGCCATGACTATGATTCAAACCAATGGCCATTAGGTAAATATCATTCCTATTATGGCACATTAATAGAGTCTTAAGCCATAATTATTAAACCTGGGAAAACTCTTGTGATACATCTTATAATTAGAACCATAAGTGTGATTAACAAACACTTATCTTTATAACCAAAGTCCAACCATGAGGAGAATAATGTCTATTCTAGGTAATTCAAAGTGTTATTAAAATATAATACTAGTGATAACCTTGACATAGAGTGGTAATAAAAATTACAAGATCTAAATAAATAGAGGACCACATAAAATCATATGCAGGGAACTAAATTCTCAATTAAGAGCTCAAATCCTAATGATAAAATTCTAAAACACTTAGAGTAGAAATTATCAACCCTAATAATAATAGATTTGATTACACAAGAAAAAGGAAATTAAAATGAGTGCATAAAATCATGATTAATTACAATTTGTAATAAAGCCACATATGTGAAATGTTTAATCAGAACAATTGAGTATCACAATAATACTTTTATCAGTCTCCATAAAATACCAATTGTTTAACACCTGCAAAATAGAAAATAGTTAAAACATGAATTATAAACAGAATTCAAAACAATGAATAAAAAAATGGAAAAGAAAAAGAGAGAAAAGAGGGGCTTACCTAGCAGATCAGAGCAGTCTAGGGGAGCCCAATTCGCAGCCCACCAGCAGCCATCAACACCAGCCCAGCAGCAGCCCGTGGTCCAGCCCGACACCAGAAACAGCCCATGCCCCATACCCCTTCGTCAAAAAGATCTGGGAGAGGTCATCCTCATCCCCTTCTTCGTGCATGGAAGCCAGCTCGACATCGTGGCCGTCTTCCCTCGCTGCTGTCGATCTCTCGTCGTCCGAATGCATGACGAGGCGCACTCCCGAACCCTATAAATACCCTGGACGACGACCTATCTTCGTTTTTCCTCCTCTCTGCTCCAAACTCGCCCCTGCCGAAAACCGAGTCGCCCAACCTCTGATACTCCCCAACGGTAGAGGTCACCCCATGGACCAATTCATAGTTCACAAGAAGCGCCAGAGTCCGCTGATCGTTCTGGTAGAAGGAATTGAGAAGAGGCCTTACCCATCGGGCAAATTTCGGCATCCCCTTCCACGGTGGTTCGCCGGAATCCGCGACCGTGTGCTCGCCTCTGAGCTCCCGCGGTTTCACCGAGCATCTCCTCATCATCAGGGTGAGTCTGTGAACCTTTAGAACCCCTTGTTTTAGTCTCTAGCTCATTCTAGCCCGAGTTTGCCACCTCGCCGGAGTTTGCTGCCGCGGAGACTCTCGCCGGAGCTCTCTCCGGTGACCAATAGGTGGTGGAGCCACCACCATCGTGTTCACCTCGTCGAGGAGGTTCAGAAACACCGAACCCTGTATCCCGGGAGGCCTCAAATCGACGGCGCCGTCGCCGACTGCCTGCCGGCGTCAAGCCGCCGGGGAGAGGTGATGTGGCCGTGGGCCTCCTGTGCAGTTGACCTGGTCCACGCTTTCGTGGCTGTCGACGTGGATGCAGGACCCACATGTCAGTCACACGTGTAGAACCCCAACCGGTACACATAGTCGTTTCCATTTAATTGAAAATCCAGAAAATAGTTTAAGCTTTACAAATTCATAGAAAATTCATTTTAACTCAGAAAATTACAAATGAGATATCAAAATGATCCTAAAAATAAAATCTATTAAATAAAAATATAATATGAAATTTTTATTTTCAATAAAGATTTAATTGTTTTAAACTTAATAATTAAGTCTTTTCTTTTAATCCTAAATGCAATTAAAATTCAATAATTAGGAAAATCTTCCAAATTAAGTAAAAACCAATAAATACATAAAGAAAAACCTGAAAACTATTTCTTTATTTATTATAGGTTAAATCATTATTAGAGAGATTTAAACCCTAATTAATAATTACTTAATTATTAATTGTTTAAAAATAATAAAATACCAAATTCAATATTATTCTTATTCCCAAGTTATTAATAACTTCAACTTTAAATTGAAGTTATTAATCATAGAACTATATGGTAAATAGCAAACCCTAATTCCATATGGAATAATATTACAACCCTATCATTTCATGTGAAACCCAAAACCCTAGTTCAACTAGGAACCCTAGTTCAACAATTACATGTGAACCCTAAATTGCTCCTAACCTAAACCCTAGGTTAGAGCATGTGATTATGGTACCTTATTCCAAATCATAGAACCATAGTAGCAACTAAATACTTGTCTTGTACACATAAAATGTAGAAGACCTATCACTAATATATGAGTATCCCATGTGTTCATCCTCATCAGACCTAACTAATCAAGTAGGGTCAACCAAGTATAAAACCCTAGTTCCTATTCCAAAGACCACCATCCTTAGTTATCCATAATTAGCATCACACCATTGTGATGAACCCTAATAGCAACTACACCTACTATTTTGTATTACATTCCCTACTCCACTAAACCCTACTAGTGTTGGATACCAATTATCAACCATCCTATTTTAGAAGCCAATTATTCCTTACTTAACAGAACCAACAGTAAATCCTAGACAACCTCAACCTTAATTGTAATACTTCTTATTAATTAAGAAGTATGTTCTTCAAAAGTTATTCTTTTGAAGAAGATAAGAAATCATCATCAACCCTGCTTATAAGGACCTATAAACCCTAGCCAGCTATCACTAGCAAGATAAACCCACCTTGACAACCACCATGTATAATAAATTTCTTAGGATGCCTAGGCTTATCTTAACCCTACAAGCCCTAGGTGTTGATGAATCCAACTTTGTTGGGATCCATCTAATACCTATTCCCGCAACTACATGAAGCCATAGTCAACCATAGAAAACCACCCACTTAATTATCATACTTGTTCTTTATTAAAGAACATGTTCTTCAAAAGTTATTCTTTTAAAGTATATGATAATTAATCATTAACCATGCCATATAGTACTAAACTGACCACTGTTCTTTACTTGTTAATATTATGCCAACTATCATTCTTTGTGTGCTCAATTGATTATTATGCTTTATTATCTACCTGTCTATAATACCAAGTAAATCACACCTGAATAAGAACTTTGTATGTGAATCACTCTAAAAGTGCAACACACCCTAAACCAATCATGACAACTCACTAATCCTAAATCATCAGGGTTAGGTCACGCTTAGAGCGATTGCATCTCATTCTTATGCATTATTGCATCCTTGCCAATCTTTTAAACATCGTCCTTACCGGACGATGATGCTATTTCAGAATTTGGAGTTATTACGCATCGAAGACCTTGTCTGCATAATCTTGCAGCCAAGAAAGGCAAGTTCATCACTTGCTCATGTCATTTGAGTATTTCTATCAAATTACTTGCAAAGTATTATGGTTATCACTATTGCATAAAAATCAAAACCACTACTTTCATAACTATGAATATGACTATGTGGTGGGCAATGGAACCATGGATTGTGTTGATATGGTGGAGGTTCCATTGCACGGGTTTATATCCATCTAGGATTAAACAACAAATGTCGCCAGTGATTCTTGTGCCGTAATACCCGTGTTAACCATAAGATCCGGAGTGGGACGGAGTAGTCAAAAGTGTTTCCACCTCTCGTTCATCAACGGATGCGCTTTACCGTAGTACACTTGTAATCCAAGGGGGCAAGCGGTGAGGCTGGGGAGTCCTAAGTCCCCACGGCATAGTCCGTAGTACACTTGTCGCCCGAAGGAGCAAGCGGTGAGGCTGGGGAGTCCTAAGTCCCCACGGTATTGCGGTCTATGATGGGTTGCAGCCACCGGCGTAGGAGTGTATGGTAGAGCCCAGCACTGTTGTCGTGGTCGGGGTCCACCTTGAAATCTACAGGAATAATGAGACCGACGTGGACCCAGGGTCGGCGCATGCAACAACGGGTGGGTGTTCGAGGTAGCGGAGGAACATGATTGGCTAGACCTTATACCGGGCCTCACACCATAGGAAGTGTGGACAAGAATGTACACCTGGTTGGCACCAAGGATAAGATCTCTTATGGGTAAAGCAACACACCTCTGCAGAGTGTAAAGAACCGTGACCTGTCACTCCCTGTTCCGGGATATGGAACTGCGGACGCGGCCGGAAAGGAGCTCCATGAAGTTCTAGTAAACCGGTGAAGGTTGACGGACATAGTTCTTCTGAATAAAAGCAACCTTTTGAAGAAATGGTTATGAAAACTTGCATTGGTATTAGACTTTCTGGTCTAATGCTGTAGCTAGTGCATTAAACACCTCTTTCCTATAATGAACTTGTTGAGTACGCTCGTACTCATCCCACTCTTAAATCTCCTGCTTAGATATGGAGGCATCGAAGGAGGATCTACAGTGCAACTCAAAGGCCGAGGAGTCAACAACTACTTCACGGGAAAGGACCTGACAGAAGAGTCCGATACCACATCCAACAAGGAGAAAACCTAGATTAGCAATAGAAAGGAACTAGCTTCCTACACCTAGCTCCTATTTAGCTAGAATCCATTCATAACCTCTATAGCTAGTTAAATACTCTACAAATAGAGTTCGTGATAGGATTAGACTACGAGTCGTTCTTCTGGAGTATATTTGCAGATTTACCTCATTGTAAAGTAGGAGGTTGTGCTGATCTTCTGTAACAGAGTCTGAGTTGTAATTCTATAGACATACCTTGGACCCGCATATGTTTCTGTTGTACCACTCTGAGCGATGTAATACTAGTGGAACGGTGTTTCAATGGTGTTATGTCAGACTTGCATACTACACCATGCAGTGGTATGCCGGGTCACCACAGTTGGTATCAGAGCAAATGCTTTGACCTTAGGATTAAAACCCTTTAAAGGAGACCTATAGGTTTGGTAGTGTCTATAGGTAGTAGTCTTAGGTAAACCAAATATTTTTATGACTTGAGATGGATATTCACTTGAGAATAATCCTGACACACTTGAGTCAACATTTCTTACCTATCTTTCCTAAGTGAAGTTAGTTAGCTAATCCTAAACATGTAGCACATCAATAAGTCCTTAGAACAATAGATGAGTAGATCACAGTTGGTATACAATACATGGTAGTCCAAAGAGAGGATACAACCATAAGGAAGATATCCTATTGGAAGATGTGTATCAACTTATGTGAGGATTAAATAAGAATTATTCAGACATATAATAGAAGTAATATCAAGATGATCATATATAATATATAAGAAAGATATCCTACTTGAAGGTGTATACCAAGACAAGTAATGGGTAAGTAAAATCTATCCAAACTTGTGAAATAGTTGATAGTAAGTGATAATTATGAGTTATATGAGGTAGTAAAGACCATGATGAGTCAATCATGGGAGGTAAGGAAGAGAGATAGGAATACGATTTGTCTACTTATATGGTAGAGTTGCTAATCATATATGATTCACCTGAGAATCATTATGTGATGGATTAGAACCTCACAATTAATTAAGAGGAGTACAACAAGAAGCCAAGTGCAAAACAATAAGTACAAGAATTGTGTTCCAAAACAATGGGAAGTGTGCCAAGCCCATCAAGACCATATGTTTATGGTAGAAACACTTAGAAGTATAGGAACTATATCCTAATAAATATGTATTTAGAGTAACCATATTATAACTAGTGGTAACATACAAAATAGTCCTCAATAGCACTTATATATGGTATAATACTTTGTTAGTACTTCCAAACAAACTTAGGTTAACCTCAACTATCCTAGACCACTTTGTTTCAAGTTTAACTCATTGCAATTGTGCAATTAAGGTAAATGTTGAGACAAATAGTAGAATCCCATATAATCGTGCTAAGTATCACGATATAAACCTATCTTATGTGGTGTTATATACTACACATCTCAGCCTGATGTTTAGAGATGTCTTACTCAACTATTTTATTCAGGCTTATGATGATGTGTATTATAAGCACAAAGCTGAATCTTCTTGGATTTTATTGGATTTTCATTGTTTGACTAGATCCATACATGAAGTTTGACTTTGGTATGCAAATGCATGTTGCTATATCAAGTTCTTACTGAATGCTATAGATCTAGAGGGTAATGGTATTCGTGTGAGGAAGTGACGATTTCTGAAGATTCTGAAGACAAGATGAAGGTTCATCAGATAAAGGAAACAAAGTTGTGGGAAGCAACCACAATACTCTGAAGGAAGTGCCAATCAACATTCATGCTTTACCTCAACAGAGGAGTACTTTAGTACATGAGAAGCATGAAGGTAAGAAATATGGTGATTATGGTGAAGCTGAAGCAGATTCATAGTCAACATAGAAGAGGGAATGCATGGGAAATCAATCAGGATACTATATTCATAGTGCCAACTAGTGGTTTTCTTGCAAAATAAACCCTGAAGGAAGGAAGGTGGTATATGAAATCATAGCAGACATAAGAAGACCATAGTCGATATCAGAAGACCACAATTGGTATAATATCAATACTGCGAGATAAAGTAGAAGATGTCTCGCCAGTTGATCAGAACCTATAATAGAATCCATTTTTTAGATATCAAATAGCCACAGTTGGTATAATAACCACAGCTGGTATCAGTTGGTATTACAAATAGTCCACGATTTAATTATTTGTAACAAGAAGTTGTGAACAAATAAAATTTTGTTAACCAAATAACAATGACCTATAATCATTAAGTCGAAGGATTCACATTCGATGTCCACAACTGAGTGGATATACCACGAACATTCTTCATGAGACCTTAGAAGAAGTACAAACCAAAGCTATACTTAGACCAATATTCCAACCATAAGTCCAATAGTTGGAAGAAAAGGAGTTGAAGACTATAAGAAAACTCTAAGGGGTAGAGTAAAGATTGAGTTTGATGTACAATAACTCAATACTCTAAGCTAGATAGAAGCAGAAGGTCTGAACTGAGAGGAAGTTCGATCTTATTTTCATAAGATTGTTGAACATTACTTTCAGAAGGATGTCAGACCAGAAGCCGAGGAACATACCTCGAGGAAGTAAGAAGTGGACTATAACTTGAGAAAGTGAGTAGTATTTACTCAGAAGTACTAAAGCTCAAGTAAGTCAAGCATAAAGAAGTTGGACGAAGAAAATACCATAGACCAAATACAGCTTAATAAGGCCAAAGACCGAAGGAGATTGATCTTACCAAAACTAAAGACTAATAGAATGATTCCTTTCAGGGAACCTAAATAACCCAAAATAGTTATAGGTATCAACTATAAACCATGATTGGATGGACTAAATGAGTCTAATCCATTCTTAGGAAAATAAACCATCACGACCATTCCATGCTAAGTACCTTACTTAGTACCATTATTGCAGTTTTGGTAGTAAGGGAAAAACAAAGACCTATTTTATCAAATAGGAGAATGTTATCCAATTAGTCCTCAATCAAGACTGTCAGGACAAGAAGAAGTCCCAATCATTGAATATTCAATAAAAAAGGAAACAAGCTTATAAAATTGGAGGTAATCATGGAAGTAAAGGAAGTAATAGTTGTTTGATGTCAAACACTAATGGATTCCAGGAAGAATCTGGACAAGGGATATATTCAATTATATCCAGTGAGATCACCAAGGAGTTTGAGAAAAGATGTAGTCTGCACAAGTCAGATCCACACCCCGAAACGTGAGAGATATCAAACTTCGAGGACGAAGTTTAGTTTAAGGGGTAGAGACTGTAATATCCCAGGTAATGGGGTTACAAAAATAAAGGAAACAGGTGTGTGCATTGCATTCATGCATAGAAAATCTGGGGAAATTTCGCGCTTTAAAGTAAAACAGTCACAGTAACTGAAGTTTCACTTGACCTTGGTGGAATTGAGGTAGCTCATCAAGTCAAGCGCTATAAACCTCAATGTGACTTTGTTAAAACCTTGTTTTGGGTAGAGATGATTTGATCTCAAGGGTTAGATCAAATGGAATTACAACCAACACAATAACTTAATAATCAAGGATCAATTACTTGATCCTATTAAAGATCATAATATGTTAATCCTTGCCATAACATAAGAACATCTATTCAAGTACAAACCAAGTAACAATAAAATGGAGAAACCATTCTTGACTATCTTCTCCCTGTCTTAAAACTAAACCATAATCCTACCATGAAACCTCAGGGTATTCACTCCACTTCAACATTGGAGTTATAACAAGAAGATCCACTCCAGAAATAGATATTCTTCTCCATTCCAAGTTATTACACATCAAACCTAGAGAGGTGAGAGTTCTATAGTATTTATTAGAAAAGCAATAACAAACCTTGAGCTAAACCTTGGATATACATCCAAGTATTCAAATCATCATCTTCAAGAGGAACCCTAGAGTATCATTCAAGTCCTTCCCAAAATGAGTGAGACCATTCATACCACTCTTAGCTTTACCTATTTAAGACTCAAGGACAATCATTGAATTAAAGTATTAGGTTGAAAACCATTTTCCTTGGAGTGGTGAGATAACCTAATATCACATGAAATAATACCATACCCCTGAATTGATAAGGTGAGGAAGAGACTAACCCAACTAAACTAGCCAAATGGAACCTTAGCCTAGATACCTAAGGAGATATTAGGAGTACACCATACACCCTAGAATAACCATTCCTAAATGAGAAAGCTCAACCTATGGTGTTATACTCAAGATAATTGAGACAACCATAACCATGCCCATTCAAGAAACTATAAGAGAGATAATATACCCTAATTGATCAAGACAATGTTTGATCATGGAAGTGAGAAACCTATTTAATGAGAGATACCTTAGGAAGCCAAACATTGATCATTATAAATTGAGTGATGATCATAAAACCTAAGAACTTGAGGTAAAGATATAAAGAACAAGTTGACCATGCCTAATCCATGATCATGCTCTTGAGGTATGTGAGGATAAGTTAATTCTAATAAGATAAGTAGGTATCATTCACCACATGAAATCATAGGGAGGTAACTAGTAAGCAACCCTAGACTTATACCCCAACCTTTACTTGTGAACCACCTGGTGATCATAAGTAGAATCCTACCATATCCATACTTCAGAAATTAAACAACCTAAGAAAACCTTAGAGTTAAACTCTATGCTTTACATATATCCATATGACCAAAGTTAACTATAAAAAGAACTATAACCAATATAGTTACTTAAATGATAAATTGAGGTTAATAATAGAAGCCAATTGGTAGAAGATAAAACCAAATCTCAATATCATAGTAACTAGAGGAGAACATAAAATGTTAAATAAATAACCACCTTATAATGGTTAGGGGAGATTAACCCTAGCACATGCAATATGGTGTCATCTCATCTCACAACCTAGAATTGAACCTCAACCCTAGTTATGTATCACTATGGTGATCATAAAATAAACCTAGGCCATGACTATGATTCAAACCAATGGCCATTAGGTAAATATCATTAGAAACCTATTATGGCACATTAATAGAGTCTTAAGCCATAATTATTAAACCTGGGAAAACTCTTGTGATACATCTTATAATTAGAACCATAAGTGTGATTAACAAACACTTATCTTTATAACCAAAGTCCAACCATGAGGAGAATAATGTCTACTCTAGGTAATTCAAAGTGTTATTAAAATATAATACTAGTGCTAACCTTTGACATAGAGTGGTAATAAAAATTACAAGATCTAAATAAATAGAGGACCACATAAAATCATATGCAGGGAACTAAATTCTCAATTAAGAGCTCAAATCCTAATGATAAAATTCTAAAACACTTAGAGTAGAAATTATCAACCCTAATAATAATAGATTTGATTACACAAGAAAAAGGAAATTAAAATGAGTGCATAAAATCATGATTAATTACAATTTGTAATAAAGCCACATATGTGAAATGTTTAATCAGAACAATTGAATATCACAATAATACTTTTATCAGTCTCCATAAAATACCAATTGTTTAACACCTGCAAAATAGAAAATAGTTAAAACATGAATTATAAACAGAATTCAAAACAATGAATAAAAAAATGGAAAAGAAAAAGAGAGAAAAGAGGGGCTTACCTAGCAGATCAGAGCAGTCCAGGGGAGCCCAATTCGCAGCCCACCAGCAGCCATCAACACCAGCCCAGCAGCAGCCCGTGGTCCAGCCCGACACCAGAAACAGCCCATGCCCCATACCCCTTCGTCAAAAAGATCTGGGAGAGGTCATCCTCATCCCCTTCTTCGTGCATGGAAGCCAGCTCGACATCGTGGCCGTCTTCCCTCGCTGCTGTCGATCTCTCGTCGTCCGAATGCATGACGAGGCGCACTCCCGAACCCTATAAATACCCTGGACGACGACCTATCTTCGTTTTTCCTCCTCTCTGCTCCAAACTCTCCCCTGCCGAAAACCGAGTCGCCCAACCTCTGATACTCCCCGACGGTAGAGGTCACCCCATGGACCAATTCATAGTTCACAAGAAGCGCCAGAGTGTGCTGATCGTTCTGGTAGAAGGAATCGAGAAGAGGCCTTACCCATCGGGCAAATTTCGGCATCCCCTTCCACGGTGGTTCGCCGGAATCCGTGACCGTGTGCTCGCCTCTGAGCTTCCCACGGTTTCACCGAGCATCTCCTCGTCATCAGGGTGAGTCTGTGAACCTTTAGAACCTCTTGTTTTAGTCTCTAGCTCATTCTAGCCCGAGTTTGCCACCTCGCCGGAGTTTGCTGCCGCGGAGACTCTCGCCGGAGCTCTCTCCGGTGACCAATAGGTGGTGGAGCCACCACCATCGTGTTCACCTCGTCGAGGAGGTTCAGAAACACCGAACCCTGTATCCCGGGAGGCCTCAAATCGACGGCGCCGTCGCCGACTGCCCGCCGGCGTCAAGCCGCCGGGGAGAGGTGATGTGGCCGTGGGCCTCCTGTGCAGTTGACCTGGTCCACGCTTTCGTGGCTGTCGACGTGGATGCAGGACCCACATGTCAGTCACACGTGTAGAACCCCAACCGGTACACATAGTCGTTTCCATTTAATTGAAAATCCAGAAAATAGTTTAAGCTTTACAAATTCATAGAAAATTCATTTTAACTCAGAAAATTACAAATGAGATATCAAAATGATCCTAAAAATAAAATCTATTAAATAAAAATATAATATGAAATTTTTATTTTCAATAAAAATTTAATTGTTTTAAACTTAATAATTAAGTCTTTTCTTTTAATCCTAAATGCAATTAAAATTCAATAATTAGGAAAATCTTCTAAATTAAGTAAAAACCAATAAATAAATAAAGAAAAACCTAAAAACTATTTCTTTATTTATATAGGTTAAATCATTATTAGAGAGATTTAAACCCTAATTAATAATTACTTAATTATTAATTGTTTAAAAATAATAAAATACCAAATTCAATATTATTCTTATTCCCAAGTTATTAATAACTTCAACTTTAAATTGAAGTTATTAATCATAGAACTATATGGTAAATAGCAAACCCTAATTCCATATGGAATAATATTACAACCCTATCATTTCATGTGAAACCCAAAACCCTAGTTCAACTAGGAACCCTAGTTCAACAATTACATGTGAACCCTAAATTGCTCCTAACCTAAACCCTAGGTTAGAGCATGTGATTATGGTACCTTATTCCAAATCATAGAACCATAGTAGCAACTAAATACTTGTCTTGTACACATAAAATGTAGAAGACCTATCACTAATATATGAGTATCCCATGTGTTCATCCTCATCAGACCTAACTAATCAAGTAGGGTCAACCAAGTATAAAACCCTAGTTCCTATTCCAAAGACCACCATCCTTAGTTATCCATAATTAGCATCACACCATTGTGATGAACCCTAATAGCAACTACACCTACTATTTTGTATTACATTCCCTACTCCACTAAACCCTACTAGTGTTGGATACCAATTATCAACCATCCTATTTTAGAAGCCAATTATTCCTTACTTAACAGAACCAACAGTAAATCCTAGACAACCTCAACCTTAATTGTAATACTTCTTATTAATTAAGAAGTATGTTCTTCAAAAGTTATTCTTTTGAAGAAGATAAGAAATCATCATCAACCCTGCTTATAAGGACCTATAAACCCTAGCCAGCTATCACTAGCAAGATAAACCCACCTTGACAACCACCATGTATAATAAATTTCTTAGGATGCCTAGGCTTATCTTAACCCTACAAGCCCTAGGTGTTGATGAATCCAACTTTGTTGGGATCCATCTAATACCTATTCCCGCAACTACATGAAGCCATAGTCAACCATAGAAAACCACCCACTTAATTATCATACTTGTTCTTTACTAAAGAACATGTTCTTCAAAAGTTATTCTTTTAAAGTATATGATAATTAATCATTAACCATGCCATATAGTACTAAACTGACCACTGTTCTTTACTTGTTAATATTATGCCAATTATCATTCTTTGTGTGCTCAATTGATTATTATGCTTTATTATCTACCTGTCTATAATACCAAGTAAATCACACCTGAATAAGAACCTTGTATGTGAATCACTCTAAAAGTGCAACACACCCTAAACCAATCATGACAACTCACTAATCCTAAATCATCAGGGTTAGGTCACGCTTAGAGCGATTGCATCTCATTCTTATGCATTATTGCATCCTTGCCAATCTTTTAAACATCATCCTTACCGGACGATGATGCTATTTAAGAATTTGGAGTTATTACGCATCGAAGACCTTGTCTGCATAATCTTGCAGCCAAGAAAGGCAAGTTCATCACTTGCTCATGTCATTTGAGTATTTCTATCAAATTACTTGCAAAGTATTATGGTTATCACTATTGCATAAAAATCAAAACCACTACTTTCATAACTATGAATATGACTATGTGGTGGGCAATGGAACCATGTATTGTGTTGATATGGTGGAGGTTCCATTGCACGGGTTTATATCCATCTAGGATTAAACAACAAATGTCGCCAGTGATTCTTGTGCCGTAATACCCGTGTTAACCATAAGATCCGGAGTGGGACGGAGTAGTCAAAAGTGTTTCCACCTCTCGTTCATCAACGGATGCGCTTTACCGTAGTACACTTGTAATCCAAGGGGGCAAGCGGTGAGGCTGGGGAGTCCTAAGTCCCCACGGCATAGTCCGTAGTACACTTGTCGCCCGAAGGAGCAAGCGGTGAGGCTGGGGAGTCCTAAGTCCCCACGGTATTGCGGTCTATGATGGGTTGCAGCCACCGGCGTAGGAGTGTATGGTAGAGCCCAAAGATCGTTGTCGTGGTCGGGGTCCACCTTGAAATCTACAGGAATAATGGGACCGACGTGGACCCAGGGTCGGCGCATGCAACAATGGGTGGGTGTTCGAGGTAGCGGAGGAACATGATTGGCTAGACCTTATACCGGGCCTCACACCATAGGAAGTGTGGACAGGAATGTACACCTGGTTGGCACCAAGGATAAGATCTCTTATGGGTAAAGCAACACACCTCTGCAGAGTGTAAAGAACCGTGACCTGTCACTCCCTGTTCCGGGATATGGAACTGCGAACGCGGCCGGAAAGGAGCTCCATGAAGTTCTAGTAAACCGGTGAAGGCTGACGGACATAGTTCTTCTGAATAAAAGCAACCTTTTGAAGAAATGGTTATGAAAACTTGCATTGGTATTAGACTTTCTGGTCTAATGCTGTAGCTAGTGCATTAAACACCTCTTTCCTATAATGAACTTGTTGAGTACGCTCGTACTCATCCCACTCTTAAATCTCCTGCTTAGATATGGAGGCATCGAAGGAGGATCTACAGTGCAACTCAAAGGCCGAGGAGTCAACAACTACTTCACGGGAAAGGACCTGACAGAAGAGTCCGATACCACATCCAACAAGGAGAAAACCTAGATTAGCAATAGAAAGGAACTAGCTTCCTACACCTAGCTCCTATTTAGCTAGAATCTATTCATAACCTCTATAGCTAGTTAAATACTCTACAAATAGAGTTCGTGATAGGATTAGACTACGAGTCGTTCTTCTGGAGTTTATTTGCAGATTTACCTCATTGTAAAGTAGGAGGTTGTGCTGATCTTCTGTAACAGAGTCTGAGTTGTAATTCTATAGACATACCTTGGACCCGCATATGTTTCTGTTGTACCACTCTGAGCGATGTAATACTAGTGGAACGGTGTTTCATTGGTGTTATGTCAGACTTGCATACTACACCATGCAGTGGTATGCCGGGTCACCACATCCGCCTTCTTCTCCATTTGTTCAGCCCCCGCGGTGTCTTCCGGGTTGTCTGATGATCCTTCGATGTTCTTGCCGGAGTCCTTTGAAGGCTCCAGCTGGACTGGGACGAAGGGAGGAGGAGCGAAAGAGATGGGCATCACCATGATCGGCTTAGATGAGGGAGGCGGAGTTGAAGAAGACATCTACAAAGAAAATGCGAGTTGACTAAACTTAGCCAGATCCAACATTAACACCCTAGTCATCCCTACCAAGTACGGCCAGAAGATGGAGCTCGAAGGACTTACCGGAATGGAGTCCGCGGTGGTCGGAGTCGCCGGCGGTGAAGTTTTTGCTGCGGTGGCTCGCCGGACTTAAGAACACGACGAACTGGACGAACAGCTCATGGTGGCGCTCGAACTCTGGTGATCTTCCGACGGGTTCCGGCACGGCGGAGGAGGAGCTCGGAGGCGGCGCTGGTGAGAGAGGTGAAAAGGGGTGCTAATGAAGAATTAGGGTGGACGGTGAGATATTTATAGGCCGCGGGAGGAGATTCGTGCTCCGCATCTTGTGGTCGGAACGCAAGCGTCGCGCCGTTGGATGGCTGACACGTGTCAAAAACCCTAAGTGGTGAAAATGGCTAAGGATAAGTTACCGCTCAAATCGCCCGAAAATGGCGCCAAGATTGGCGAAACCGTTTGAACTTTTCGAGGTTCCAGGTAGAAGTTTAAAAATTGTCAACTATTATCTCAACAGGGGAGTAATCCGGAGACGCGTTGTAACAATGATGTCGATGGATGAAGTCCCGCGGGATAAAGGTATTTTCCGACTAAAAGTTGGGAAAGAAGAAAAGATGAAGTTGGAGTTCTTCAAGTTTCCTCATGTTACCGAGAGGATTGTCGGAAGCCACGAAGCTTTAGCAAGGCGGAAACTAGAGGTGAATCTCAGAGAACTCCGGGGGCTACTGTTGTGGGTATACTTCATGGGTGTACCATCGACAGTGCCCAGATCCGACAAGCCCGGGTGGCTCATAGATGGTGATGTGGTATGTGGCCCATCGGGCGGCCCAGTTGCTGTTGATCATGAAGGATGAAGTCCAGCTCAGGATCAGGGATCCGGATCCCAACCGACCTACGAAGGAGGCCGGATCCGTGGGGGCCCATGAGGAACCCGGATCCAGTACGACATAGATGGATGGCAGATCCTTGACGTACACGGCAAGACTTTGTACCGTAGTTAGGAAAACTGTAATCCGGCTAGGACTTTACATGTAAACCCTAGATCCGTGCGCCTTTATAAGCCGGATCCTGGGAGCCCTAGAGGCACAACCACAACTCATTGTAACAACGCGAAAGCGCCCATATAATTCCAGACAAACAGCAGTAGGCCCTGTCTTCGAGCAGGAGTTCTGAAGCTGGGTAAATCGCGTACCACCATCCCGAGGACTCTCCGCCCTATGGCCCTACTTCTTCTCCCTCTCGTGAGGATCCCTCCTCCAGGGGTACCGTCGAATAGGCAACGACATGATCTAAGTGCAGACAATCATTTTTTTTGTTGATCTCATGTGAGCTTTTGACGTCCCTTAGATTTTTTAATCTCCGAGTGCTCAAAATTTGAAAAAGTTGAATGTTAGCATTAACTTGTGTTGTTGATAACGAGAAGTTTGCATATATATGACCCTTCCTGCTATGGACCGTACTATATTTTGAACATATTGCCATGCTACATGGAAGCTTAAAATAAATACCATGGATTCTAAAGATTGCATATTGCCTTATTTTTACAGACTGGTGGTTGAGAAGAACCAAATGTCATATAGAGAAAGAAAAGAAAGGGCTTTGTGCTTCTCGTTGGTGACAGAGAAACGTGAGGACGAAGCCACGTTCGTCGAGACAATGTTGGAAATGGGCTTTGTTCTCGAGCTATTGATCAGTAGAATATTGTGTATATTTATGTTTTTTATTTCATAGCAATGCATGGACACCTAGCTTGAGAATGATATAAGTAGATCAACTTTTACTTTCTATGCATATGAAAATTTAACTATAGCTTTTTATCGAATTGTACCTTAAAAGGGATAATTTTATTATTTCTAGAATATTATATTTCTTTATGTTTCTATATGGGTGACTTTTTAGATGTATTATGTTTACATTTGCAGAAATAAAAAAATATTTTAGAACCGTAGCAACGCACGAGCATTCAACTAGTCATGTCTAATGTTACAGGTGTTGTGGAATGGTTATGTTTCTAGTTCCGTTATCAATAATTGCTAGATATTACCTCCCGAATCATTTTTTTCTTGAACTTAGAGGAAGAACTCTCATGTATACTGAAGACCAAGAGGAACAAACATACTAGAATAAAGTCCATCTAAGCAACGTTGGCATATTTTCTTCCATGTAGATCATAACTAGGTAGGAAAGGGCGGCTCATATATAAACAAACGTTGTAAGAAAGGTAAATTAAGAAACTATAATTTTATAAATTATGAAACAAACGTCTACAACAAATTGTTGGCAGATGCACACGTGAGGATTAGAGGCAGGGATGTTAGGTTGGTAGCATTGTATATTCATATGTAATCGCTACTTCTAAAAATACTAAGTTGTGTGATTTTACTAGCACCAATAACAATTATTTTATATGCACACCTATTGCTCCACCTGCTTCTGAAGCAGTTTTCTATGAAATTAAACCTACTTTGTTAAATCTTGTTATGAAATAGCAATTTTCTAGTGTTAGTTCTGATGATGCCGCTTCTCACCTTAATCATTTTGTTGAACTTTGTGAGATGCAAAAGTATAAGGATATAGATTGTGACCATTATAAAACTGAAATTGTTTCCTTTCTCTTTGAGAAGTAGAGCTAAAGATTGGTTGCTATCTTTGCCTAGAAATAGTATTGATTCTTGGGTTAAATGCAAAGATGATTTATTAGAAAATATTATCTTCCAGCTAAGATTATATCCTTGAGAAGTGACATAATGAAATTTAGACAATTTGATAATGAACATGTTGCTCAAGTTTGGGAAAGAATGAAATCTTTGGTAAAGAATTGTCCCACTCATGGACTGACTACTTGGATGATCATCCAAACTTTTTATGCAGGACTGTATTTTTCTTCAAGAAATCTCCTGGATTCAGCTGCTAGGGGTACCTTTATGTCCATTACTTTGGGAGCTGCAACAAAACTACTTGATGATATGATGATAAATTATTATGAATGGCACACCGAGGGAGCTCCACAAGGTAAGAAGGTAAATTTTGTCGAAGAATCCTCCTCTTTGAGTGATCAGATTGATAATATTATGTCTATGCTTGGTAATGGTAAAGCTCATGTTGATCCAAATAATATTCCGTTAGCTTCTTTGGTTGCTCAAGAAGAGCATGTTGATGTTAATTTCATTAAAAGCAACAATTTCAACAACAATGCTTATAGAAATAATTTTGGTACCAACAATTATAGGCCATATCCTTCTAATAATGGTAATGCTTATGGAAATTCTTATGGTAATTCCTACAACAATAATAAAAGTGCACCCTCTGATCTTGAAGTCATGCTTAAGGATTTTATTAGTAAACAAACTGCTTTTAATAAAACTGTTGAGGAGAAGCTTGGCAAAATTGATATTCTTGCTTCTAAAGTTGATAGCCTTGCTCATGATGTTGAATTTGTTAAGTTAAAAGTTATGCCTCATGATGTTAAATAAAGTAAAACTTTGAATGTCATTCAAGTTAGAATTGATGAAAATGTTAGGATGTTAACAGAATTGCATGCTAGGTGGGAAAGAGAAGATAAAATTGCTAGAAACAATAATTTAAATAAAATGTGTACCATCACCACCACCAGTAGTAATGAAGTTTCAAATGCTAGCCACCCTCCTAATATTAATGGTAAAATAATCAGTGTAGGAAAAGTTACCGCTCCTTCTACAAAATTTCCTAGAACAATTAAAACTGCTCCTGATAAATGTGCTGAAATTTTTTGGAGTGTGGGAGACTATAGTCCTTTTACCTTTGATAAAAATGAGTTTGATTTTTATGATTGCAATATCTCTGAAGTAATTAAGTTCTTAGAAAATCTTGCTATAAGTCCTAATTCTAGTGCTATAAATATGGCTTTTACAAAGCACATTACAAATGCTCTTATGCAAATTAGAGAGGAGAAATTAAAACGTGAAGCTTATATTTATAAAAAGTTAGAAGATGGCTATGAGCCCATAATTAAGATGAAAGTAGATGGCTTTCATTGCAATGCTTTATGTGATCTTGGTGGAAGTATTTATGTTATGCCTAGAAAAATCTATGATATGCTTGATTTGCCACCATTGGAACAATGTTACTTGGATGTTCATCTTGTTGATATTGCTGCAAAGAAACTTTTGACGAGAGTTGATAATGTTCTTATTATGGTTAATAGTAACCTTGTCCCCGTTGATTTTGTTGTTTTGGATATTGAATGCAATGCTTCTTTCCAATTATTTTGGGAAGACCGTTTCTTATAACTGCTGGTGCTGCTATTGATATGAGAGATGAGATTATTAAATATCAATTCCTACTCAAGAAAAGTATGGAACAATTCCCTCGGAAAATAAATAAGTCACCTTATGATTTTATAATTAGAATAAATTATGATGTTGATGCTTCTTCACTTGATAATACTTGATGCTCGCTCTTTTTCTGCGGCTAGCTGAAAGGCGATTAAAGAAAAAGCAGTCTTGGGAGATAACCCATGTTTGTTTTATATAATTTTTCTTTTTGTTGAGTCTTGGAAGTTATTAGCTCTGTAATAACCTCTCCTTATCATTTTTATTTCGTTTTTGTGCTAAGAATAGCCTCTAATAGGAAGGGAGTAAGATTTGGGGAAGTTGCTGTCCAGAAACAGATTCTGTGCTATCACCATAAAAATTCTTATAAACAGTCAGAGTGGAATTTTGAGCTGCAAAATTTTGAGCATATGCCCCGGGTTATTATCTAACTTTAGTTAGTTCACCACTTTTTGAGATAACCAACAGATTTCTGCAGTATTTGCATTTTCCTCTTAAATCTCTTTCTTTTTGAGTTCTTTTGATCAAAGAGCTTTTTGAAGAATTTCTACAGTATATAATGCTTTAATAGATGTTTGATATATTTTAGAACTGAACCCAAGTGGATTTTTTGTTTTGATTGTACTAATGTTGCTAATAGAGAATTGTGTGAAGTTTTGTATGGAGGAAGTTTTCTTGTGTAGGAAGATAAGAATGATGTGATGAGATGAAGTACAGACAAAAAATCAAGCTTGTGGATTCCCCTGCACCCCAAGAAATATCCAAGAGGTACAAGCGTCAAAGCTTGGGGATGCCCAAGGTATCCCCTCTTCATCAACAAAGAAACATGTCATCTCTCTATGCGCTATATTTTTATTATTGCTTCATACGCTATGTGTTGTTCTTGGAGTGTCTTTATTTTTGTTTTTAGTTTAGTTTAGTTTTGTTTGCTGTAGCATATGTTGGATACCGGCAAATTTGTTTTGGAGAAAGACCCGCTCCTTTTTAATTGCATAGAACGCTCTAGTTTTCGTTGTTATTGTTCTGCGAGTGTTCTATTTTTCTAGTACTGCGTTTAGCTCTTATTCTTTCACCCAAATTTTGTTCAGAGCTTGTTAGTATTCTTTATTTGTGTACGATGAGAGCTCTGGTCCATATTGTATTTCATCTCTGAGAGCTATTTCAAATAAGTTGATTGGTGTTGGATACGAGTAAATTTTTTTGATGCCCATAGTGATGCAAAAGGAAGCTTGTCTAGATTGTGTCATAGACTTTGGCATGACATGTTGGATGTTATTCTTGTCATATGCTTAGTATTTATTATTGTAGCATGACTTGTCTCAAATAGCTGAGAGTGCATAATGTGCTATTGAAATAATCATGTGTTGTTTCCATCATAAAAGCATAATATTGTGGTATTCTCCTTTGATGCTTTATTGGGTTGACTTGGCACATGCTTATACCATGTTATGACTATAACCAGTCAACTAAAGCCTCTATGATAATTTATTTTTTGACTTGTAACATCACTTTATGCTTTGATTGATGTTTTATCGCTATGTATGATTATGACCATTATTGCTCTCTTAGTTGGTCCCTCCTAGTCTTTTGCTAGCCTTTGCTTGTACTGAGTATGAGCTCTACTCGTGCATCCAACCACCATTAACCAAAGTTTGTGAATTATGTCAACCATATCTACCTATTAGCATTATTACTATTCTAAGTAAATTCATCATGCTTTTATTTATCTTCCAAATTAAATCTTGGGATGCGAAAATTAGTCAGTAAAGCTTTCACGAATTTGATGGCACATTTACTTTATTGTACTTAGTAAATTTGATCATGTGACTATCTTATGAAGTATATATGTTTGCAAATTGCAAGCTGGGAGTTAGCATAACCATGCTTTCACGGGGAATGCTTTCAGCATTGCACTTATTCATATTTATTTGATGCCACATTCTTTTGCTTATGTATGCCTAGCGGTGCGAAACAAAATGGAAACTTGTAAGTCCATGAAGTTTGTGTACGAGTTAGAGAAATGCATGGGCCGCTAATCAAAGACATGTATCATTCAAGGTGGAAATTTACGACAAACCATAGTGAGCCTTCTATGAAGCATTTTCAATAAAAAGCTATACCCATAGTAAATAAAAAATTGCTGAGATGCTCATTGTCTGTTTGTCTTGTCATTTTGGCATGGGATTGCTCCTACAAGAGTGCCTCCATATCATCGGGCAAGAGGTACCCCGTTGGTGATTCTCGATGATACATGTATATTTACAATGACAAGAACTTATTTGGAAGCTAAGTTGAGTAGCATGAGGTTTAGGTACTCGTATTCAAGGGGCATGAGATTTTCAGCTTGTGATTTGTCAAGCCTATAGCTCATATTTGACTCACATTAACTTTAACCATTCAAGATGCTTATGATAGGGGCAATGAGAGCTCAAAGCTAATGAGTACCATACTTTTTGGAAGATTTATAAAACTTGTTTATCTTGCTTACTCTGCAAAGAGTCCCTCTTTTACTATTATTTTGAGTCTTCATCTTCTACTTTATGCATCATTTAAGAGAGCATAGTTGTTATTCTTAGTGCAATGTGCATAGTCCCAAAATTATTATTGATTGATTCATGATTGTGCTATTGCTTGTTCTTAAATTACTTGTATATAGTCACCCTTTGAACTTTAAAGGTGTCCTAGCATTTATGTTTTGCTATTCTATAAAGGACATGTTGAGTACCACTTTGTTATGTTTACTCTATGCTCATAAACAAATAGTTGCTTTCAGTACACAATTATCCATGATCCTTTGTTTGAGTTACTCTTCATGTTATAACATAGTTGCTAAGTTATATTGTTAGAATTATATCTAGCATACCTGCTATGTTTAGAGTACTTTGATCCTAGCTCACAATGCTTTACAATGCTTGATCAAGATTGTGTTGGCTGCATGCCACCTCAAAAATTATTTTGTTATCACTTACCTACTTGAGGACGAGCAGGGGTTAAGTTTGGGGATGCTTGATACGTCTCAAATGTATCTATAATTTTTGATGCTCCATGCTTGTTTTACACCAATTTATATATGTTTTGCTCATGCTTCGTTGCACTTTTATACATTTTCTGGCACTAACCTATTAACAAGATGCCACAGTGCCAGTTCCCTGTTTTATGTTGTTTTGTATTTCAGAAAAGTTGTACAGAAAATATTCTCAGAATTGGACGAAACAAAAGCCGAAGTCAATATTTTCCCGTAATGAAGACAAAGTCCAAAGGGGAGTCGAAGGTGGGCAGCAGGGCGGCCACGCCAGCCCTAGGCGCGGCCTAGCCCTAGCCCGCGCCTAGGGGTGGTGTGGACCACCCTGGCCTCCACCGACATCGCCCCTCTGATACGTCTCCGACGTATCGATAATTTCTTATGTTCCATGCCACATTATTGATGATATCTACATGTTTTATGCATACTTTATGTCATATTTATGCATTTTCTGGCACTAACCTATTAACGAGATGCCGAAGAGCCGATTCTTTGTTTTCTGCTGTTTTTGGTTTCAGAAATCCTAGTAAGGAAATATTCTCGGAATTGGACGAAATCAACGCCCAGGGGCCTATTTTTCCACGAAGCTTCCAGAAGACCGAAGAGGATACGAAGTGGGGCCACGAGGTGGCCAGACACCAGGGCGGCGCGGCCTGGCCCTTGGCCGCGCCGGCCTGTCGTGTGGGGCCCTCGTGTGGCCCCCTGACCTATCTCCTCCGCCTACTTAAAGCCTTCGTCGCGAAACCCCCAGTACCGAGAGCCACGATACGGAAAACCTTCCAGAGACACCGCCGCCAATCCCATCTCGGGGGATTCAGGAGATCGCCTCCGGCACCCTGCCGAAGAGGGGAATCATCTCCCGGAGGACTCTTCACCACCATGGTCGCCTCCGGAGTGATGAGTGAGTAGTTCACCCCTGGACTATGGGTCCATAGCAGTAGCTAGATGGTCGTCTTCTCCTAATTGTGCTTCATTGTCGGGTCTTGTGAGCTGCCTAACATGATCAAGATCATCTATCTGTAATGCTATATGTTGTGTTTGTTGGGATCCGATGGATAGATAATACTATGCTATGTTGATTATCAATCTATTATCTATGTGTTGTTTATGATCTTGCATGCTCTCCGTTATTAGTAGAGGCTCTGGCCAAGTTTTTGCTAGTAACTCCAAGAGGGAGTATTTATGCTCGATAGTGGGTTCATGCCTCCATTAAATCTGGGACAGTGACAGAAAGTTCTAAGGTTGTGGATGTGCTGTTGCCACTAGGGATAAAACATCGATGCTATGTCCAAGGATGTAGTTGTTGATTACATTACGCACCATACTTAATGCAATTGTCTATTGTTTGCAACTTAATACTGGAAGGGGTTCGGATGATAACCTGAAGGTGGACTTTTTAGGCATAGATGCATGCTGGATAGCGGTCTATGTACTTTGTCGTAATGCCCAATTAAATCTCACTATACTCATCATATCATGTATGTGCATGGTCATGCCCTCTTTATTTGTCAATTGCCCAACTGTAATTTGTTCACCCAACATGCTATTTATCTTATGGGAGAGACGCCTCTAGTGAACTGTGGACCCGGTCCATTCTTTTAATCAAATACAATCTACTGCAATACTTGTTCTACTGTTTTCTGCAAACAATCATCATCCACACTATACATCTAATCCTTTGTTACAGCAAGCCGGTGAGATGGACAACCTCACTGTTACGTTGGGACAAAGTACTTTGGTTGTGTTGTGCAGGTTCCACGTTGGCGCCGGAATCCCTGGTGTTGCGCCGCACTACACTCCGCCGCCATCAACCTTCAACGTGCTTCTTGGCTCCTACTGGTTCGATAAACCTTGGTTTCTTACTGAGGGAAACTTACTGCTGTACGCATCACACCTTCCACTTGGGGTTCCCAACGGTCGCGTGCTGTACGCGTGTCAAGCTAAATTTTTGGCGCCGTTGCCGGGGAGATCAAGACACGCTGCAAGGGGAGTCTCCACTTCCAATCTCTTTACTTCGTTTTTGTCTTGCTTTACTTTTATTTAGTACTTTGTTTGCTGCACTAAATCAAAACACAAAAAATTTAGGTGCTAGCTTTACTTTATTTACTGTCTTGTTTGCATTCTTCATATCAAAAACACAAAAAATTAGTTACTTGCATTTTACTTTTGTTACCATGTCTAGTTCTGCACCTGTTACTTCTTCACCTGAGGAATTAGTCTTCACTTTTAAACAAGGGGATGAGGAGAGTTTTAAAGATGCTTGGTCCAGAATTTTTGATCGTAAAGCTGAACCTCAAATGACTCTAAGTTTGCTCCTTAGTAACTTTTATTTTGGGCTTATGATTCGCTATAGATATGCCTTGGATGCTGTAGTGGGAGGAGATTTCCTTCATTGCAATGGGGATCAAGCTTTTAATGCCATAAAGAAATTGGTTGCATCACATGATTCAGCTAATAAATTTGATTCAGCCCTTATTAGCATTTATAATAGATTAAACACTCTTGAGACAAGTGCATCTCGCTTGCACGAAAATTATAGCTATGTTCGTAACCGTCTTGATCAAGTTTTAGTGAACTCTGAACCTTCATTATGGGATCCTACTATTAAAGTTGTTATCGGTGATCAAACTTTTCATGCCAATTGTGATATTATGTCTGAATTTTGCCTTATGCCTAAGAGTATTTATGAATCTTTGACACTTTGGGGACTCGTTGAAGGGGGAGAAGGAATAACTATTATTGATAACTCTGTTATAATACCTAAGGGAATAGCCGCGGGTGTGCATACAACCATTCTTGGAAGAACAATATCCATTGATTATCTTGTTATTGAATGTGTAGGAACAGGACAAATCACACTCGGAAGATCCCTGCTGAAACTATTGGGAGCAGTCATAGATGTGGGAGAAGGCAACCTAAAATTCACCTCTACACCGGGGGGTAGACATGTATTCCCTAAATCAAAGAGTAAGAAAAAGAACAAGAAAGGTAGGTGTAAAACCCAAGGTAATGTTGGTGCACCATCTCTTGATAATACTTGATATACACTTTCTGCGCCTAGCTGAAAGGCGTTAAAGAAAAGCGCTTATGGGAGACAACCCATGATTTTACTTCTGCACCTTTATTTTATATTTGAGTCTTGGAATTTGTTAATACTGTAGCAACCTCTCCTTATCTTAGTTTTGTGCATTGTTGTGCCAAGTAAAGTCGTTGATAGTAAGGTTCATACCAGATTTGGATTACTGCGCAGAAACAGATTTCTTTGCTGTCACGAATCTGGGCCTAATTCTCTGTAGGTAACTCAGAATATTATGCCAATTTACGTGAGTGATCCCTAGATATGTACGCAACTTTCGTTCAATTTGAGCATTTTCATTTGAGCAAGTCTGGTGCCTCTTAGAAATTCGTCTTTACGAACTGTTCTGTTTTGACAGATTCTGCCTTTTATTTCGCATTGCCTGTTTTGCTATGCTTGATGAATTTTTCGATTCCATTAACTTTCAGTAGCTTTGTGCAATGTCCAGAAGTGTTAAGAATGATTATGTCACCTCTGAACATGTGAATTTTAATTGTGCACTAACCCTCTAATGAGTTGTTTTGAGTTTGGTGTGGAGGAAGTTTTCAAGGATCAAGAGAGGAGGATGATACAATATGATCAAGGAGAGTGAAAGCTCTAAGCTTGGGGATGCCCCGGTGGTTCACCCCTGCATATTTTAAGAAGACTCGAGCGTCTAAGCTTGGGGATGCCCAAGGCATCCCCTTCTTCATCGTCAACATTATCAGGTTCCTCTAGTGAAACTACATTTTTATTCCATCACATCTTATGCACTTTGCTTGGAGCGTCGGTTTGTTTTTGTTTTTGTTTTGTTTGAATAAAATGGATCCTAGCATTCATTGTGTGGGAGAGAGACACGCTCCGCTGTTGCATATGGACAAATATGTCCTTAGGATTTACTCATAATATTCATGGCGAAGGTTGAATCTTCTTCGTTAAACTGTTATATGGTTGGAAACGGGAAATGCTACATGTAGTAATTGGTAAAATGTCTTGGATAATGTGATACTTGGCAATTGTTGTGCTCATGTTTAAGCTCTTGCATCATATACTTTGCACCTATTAATGAAGAAATACATAGAGGTTGCTAAAATTTGGTTTGCATAATTGGTCTCTCTAAGGTCTAGATAATTTCTAGTAAAGAGTTTGAACAACAAGGAAGACGATGTAGAGTCTTATAATGTTTACAATATGTCTTTTATGTGAGTTTCGCTGCACCACTTCATACTTGTGTTTGTCTCAAATAAACCTTGCTAGCCTAAACCTTGTATCGAGAGGGAATACTTCTCATGCATCCAAAATCCTTGAGCCAACCACTATGCCATTTGTGTCCACCATACCTACCTACTACATGGTATTTCTCCGCCATTCCAAAGTAAATTGCTTGAGTGCTACCTTTAAAATTTCTACCCTCTACCTTTGCAATATATAGCTCATGGGACAAATAGCCTAAAAACTATTGTGGTATTGAATATGTAATTATGCACTTTATCTCTTATTAAGTTGCTTGTTGTGCGATAACCATGTTCCTGGGGACGCCATCAACTACTCTTTGTTGAATATCATGTGAGTTGCTATGCATGTCCGTCTTGTCTGAAGTAAGGGAGATTTACCATGAGTTGAATGGTTTGAGCATGCATACTGTTAGATAAGAACATTGGGCCGCTAACTAAAGCCATGATCCATGGTGGAAGTTTCAGTTTTGGACAAATATCCTCAATCTCATATGAGAAAATTAATAATTGTTGAATGCTTAAGCATTAAAGAGGAGTCCATTATCCGTTGTCTATGTTGTCCCGGTATGGATGTCTAAGTTGAGAATAATCAAAAGCGAGAAATCCAATGCGAGCTTTCTCCTTAGACCTTTGTACAGGCGGCATAGAGGTACCCCTTTGTGACACTTGGTTAAAACATATGTATTGCGGTGATAATCCAGGTAATCCGAGCTAATTAGGACAAGGTGCGGGCATTATTAGTATAATATGCATGAGGCTTGCAACTTGTAGGATATAATTTACATGATGCATATGCTTTATTACTACCGTTGACAAAATTGTTTCTTGTTTTCAAAACCAAAGCTCTAGCACAAATATAGCAATCAATGCTTCCCTCTACGAAGGGCCCTTCTTTTAATTATATGTTGAGTCAGTTCACCTATTTCTCTCCATCTCAAGAAGCAAACACTTGTGTGAACTGTGCATTGATTCCTACATACTTGCATATTGCACTTGTTATATTACTTTACATTGACAACTATCCATGAGATATACATGTTATAAGTTGAAAGCAACCGCTGAAACTTAATCTTCCTTTGTGTTGCTTCAATACCTTTACTTTGAATTATTGCTTTATGAGTTAACTCTTATGCAAGACTTATTGATGCTTGTCTTGAAAGTACTATTCATGAAAAATATTTGCTTTATGATTCATTTGTTTACTCATGTAATTTACCATTGTTTTGATCGTTGCATTCATTACATGTGCTTACAATAGTATGATCAAGGTTATGATGGCATGTCACTCCAGAAATTATCTTTGTTATCGTTTACCTACTCAGGACGAGCAGGAACTAAGCTTGGGGATGCTGATACGTCTCCGATGTATCGATAATTTCTTATGTTCCATGCCACATTATTGATGATATCTACATGTTTTATGCATACTTTATGTCATATTTATGCATTTTTCGGCACTAACCTATTAACGAGATGCCGAAGAGCCAGTTGTTGTTTTCTGCTATTTTTGGTTTCAGAAATCCTAGTAAGGAAATATTCTCGGAATTGGACGAAATCAACGCCTAGGGACCTATTTTTCCACGAAGCTGCAGAAGACCGAAGAGGATATGAAGTGGGGCCACGAGGTGGCCAGACACCAGGGCAGCGCGGCTTGGCCCTTGGTCACGCCGGCCTATCATGTGGGGCCCTGGTGTGGCCCCCTGACCTATCTCCTCCGCCTACTTAAATCCTTCGTCGCGAAACCCCCAGTACCGAGAGCCAAGATACAGAAAACCTTCCAGAGACGCCGCCGCCGCCAATCCCATCTCGGGGGATTCAGGAGATCGCCTCCGGCACCCTGCCGGAGAGGGGAATCATCTCCCGGAGGACTCTTCACCGCCATGGTCGCCTCCGGAGTGATGAGTGAGTAGTTCACCCCTGGACTATGGGTCCATAGCAGTAGCTAGATGGTCGTCTTCTCCTAATTGTGCTTCATTGTCGGGTCTTGTGAGCTGCCTAACATGATCAAGATCATCTATTTGTAATGCTGTATGTTGTGTTTGTTGGGATCCGATGGATAGAGAAATATGTTGATTATCAATCTATTATCTATGTGTTGTTTATGATCTTGCATGCTCTCCGTTATTAGTAGAGGCTTTGGCCAAGTTTTTGCTAGTAACTCCAAGAGGGAGTATTTATGCTCGATAGTGGGTTCATGCCTCCATTAAATCTGGAACAGTGACAGAAAGTTCTAAGGTTGTGGATGTGTTGTTGCCACTAGGGATAAAACATCGATGCTATGTCCAAGGATGTAGTTGTTGATTACATTACGCACCATACTTAATGCAATTGTCTGTTGTTTGCAACTTAATACTGGAAGGGGTTCGGATGATAACCTGAAGGTGGAATTTTTAGGCATAGATGCATGCTGGATAGCGGTCTATGTACTTTGTCGTAATGCCCAATTAAATCTCACTATACTCATCATATCATGTATGTGCATGGTCATGCCCTCTTTATTTGTCAATTGCCCAACTGTAATTTGTTCATAGTCCCAAAATTATTATTGATTGATTCATGATTGTGCTATTGCTTGTTCTTAAATTACTTGTATATAGTCACCCTTTGAACTTTAAAGGTGTCCTAGCATTTATGTTTTGCTATTCTATAAAGGACATGTTGAGTACCACTTTGTTATGTTTACTCTATGCTCATAAACAAATAGTTGCTTTCAATACACAATTATCCATGATCCTTTGTTTGAGTTACTCTTCATGTTATAACATAGTTGCTAAGTTGTATTGTTAGAATTATATCTAGCATACCTGCTATGTTTAGAGTACTTTGATCCTAGCTCACAATGCTTTACAATGCTTGATCAAGATTGTGTTGGCTGCATGCCACCTCAAAAATTATTTTGTTATCACTTACCTACTTGAGGACGAGCAGGGGTTAAGTTTGGGGATGCTTGATACGTCTCAAATGTATCTATAATTTTTGATGCTCCATGCTTGTTTTACACCAATTTATATATGTTTTGCTCATGCTTCGTTGCACTTTTATACATTTTCCGGCACTAACCTATTAACAAGATGCCACAGTGCCAGTTCCCTGTTTTATGTTGTTTTGTATTTCAGAAAAGTTGTACAGAAAATATTCTCAGAATTGGACGAAACAAAAGCCGAAGTCAATATTTTCCCGTAACAAAGACAAAGTCCAAAGGGGAGTCGAAGGTGGGCAGCAGGGCGGCCACGCCAGCCCTAGGCGCGGCCTAGCCCTAGCCCGCGCCTAGGGGTGGTGTGGACCACCCTGGCCTCCACCGACATCGCCCCTCTGATACGTCTCCGACGTATCGATAATTTCTTATGTTCCATGCCACATTATTGATGATATCTACATGTTTTATGCATACTTTATGTCATATTTATGCATTTTCCGGCACTAACCTATTAACGAGATGCTGAAGAGCCAGTTGCTGTTTTCTGCTATTTTTGGTTTCAGAAATCCTAGTAAGGAAATATTCTCGGAATTGGACGAAATCAACGCCCAGGGGCCTATTTTTCCACGAAGCTTCCAGAAGACCGAAGAGGATACGAAGTGGGGCCACGAGGTGGCCAGACACCAGGGCAGCGCGGCCTGGCCCTTGGCCGCGCCGGCCTGTCGTGTGGGGCCCTCGTGTGGCCCCCTGACCTATCTCCTCCGCCTACTTAAAGCCTTCGTCGCGAAACCCCCAGTACCGAGAGCCACGATACGGAAAACCTTCCAGAGACGCCGCCGCCAATCCCATCTCGGGGGATTCAGGAGATCGCCTCCGGCACCCTGCCGGAGAGGGGAATCATCTCCCGGAGGACTCTTCACTGCCATGGTCGCCTCCGGAGTGATGAGTGAGTAGTTCACCCCTGGACTATGGGTCCATAGCAGTAGCTAGATGGTCGTCTTCTCCTAATTATGCTTCATTGTCGGGTCTTGTGAGCTGCCTAACATGATCAAGATCATCTATCTGTAATGCTATATGTTGTGTTTGTTGGGATCCGATGGATAGATAATACTATGCTATGTTGATTATCAATCTATTATCTATGTGTTGTTTATGATCTTGCATGCTCTCCGTTATTAGTAGAGGCTCTGGCCAAGTTTTTGCTAGTAACTCAAAGAGGGAGTATTTATGCTCGATAGTGGGTTCATGCCTCCATTAAATCTGGGACAGTGACAGAAAGTTCTAAGGTTGTGGATGTGCTGTTGCCACTAGGGATAAAACATCGATGCTATGTCCAAGGATGTAGTTGTTGATTACATTACGCACCATACTTAATGCAATTATCTGTTGTTTGCAACTTAATACTGGAAGGGGTTCGGATGATAACCTGAAGGTGGACTTTTTAGGCATAGATGCATGCTGGATAGCGGTCTATGTACTTTGTCGTAATGCCCAATTAAATCTCACTATACTCATCATATCATGTATGTGCATGGTCATGCCCTCTTTATTTGTCAATTGCCCAACTGTAATTTGTTCACCCAACATGCTATTTATCTTATGGGAGAGACGCCTCTAGTGAACTGTGGACCCGGTCCATTCTTTTAATCAAATACAATCTACTGCAATACTTGTTCTACTGTTTTCTGCAAACAATCATCATCCACACTATACATCTAATCCTTTGTTACAGCAAGCCGGTGAGATTGACAACCTCACTGTTACGTTGGGACAAAGAACTTTGGTTGTGTTGTGCAGGTTCCACGTTGGCGCCGGAATCCCTGGTGTTGCGCCGCACTACACTCCGCCGCCATCAACCTTCAACGTGCTTCTTGGATCCTACTGGTTCGATAAACCTTGGTTTCTTACTGAGGGAAACTTACTGCTGTACGCATCACACCTTCCACTTGGGGTTCCCAACGGTCGCGTGCTGTACGCGTGTCAAGCTAAATTTCTGGCGCCGTTGCCGGGGAGATCAAGACACGCTGCAAGGGGAGTCTCCACTTCCAATCTCTTTACTTTGTTTTTGTCTTGCTTTACTTTTATTTAGTACTTTGTTTGCTGCACTAAATCAAAACACAAAAAATTTAGTTGCTAGCTTTACTTTATTTACTGTCTTGTTTGCATTCTCCATATCAAAAACACAAAAAATTAGTTACTTGCATTTTACTTTTGTTACCATGTCTAGTTCTGCACCTGTTACTTCTTCACCTGAGGAATTAGTCTTCACTTTTAAACAAGGGGATGAGGAGAGTTTTAAAGATGCTTGGTCCAGAATTTTTGATCGTAAAGCTGAACCTCAAATGACTCTAAGTTTGCTCCTTAGTAACTTTTATTTTGGGCTTATGATTCGCTAAAGATATGCCTTGGATGCTGTAGTGGGAGGAGATCTCCTTCATTGCAATGGGGATCAAGCTTTTAATGCCATAAAGAAATTGGTTGCATCACATGATTCAGCTAATAACTTTGATTCAGCCCTTATTAGCATTTATAATAGATTAAACACTCTTGAGACAAGTGCATCTCGCTTGCACGAAAATTATAGCTATGTTCGTAACCGTCTTGATCAAGTTTTAGTGAACTCTGAACCTTCATTATGGGATCCTACTATTAAAGTTGTTATCGGTGATCAAACTTTTCATGCCAATTGTGATATTATGTCTGAATTTTGCCTTATGCCTAAGAGTATTTATGAATCTTTGACACTTTGGGGACTCGTTGAAGGGGGAGAAGGAATAACTATTATTGATAACTCTGTTATAATCCCTAAGGGAATAGCCGCGGGTGTGCATACAACCATTCTTGGAAGAACAATATCCATTGATTATCTTGTTATTGAATGTGTAGGAACAGGACAAATCACACTCGGAAGATCCCTGCTGAAACTATTGGGAGCAGTCATAGATGTGGGAGAAGGCACCCTAAAATTCACCTCTACACCGGGGGGGTAGACATGTATTCCCTAAATCAAAGAGTAAGAAAAAGAACAAGAAAGGTAGGTGTAAAACCCAAGGTAATGTTGGTGCACCATCTCTTGATAATACTTGATATACACTTTCTGCGCCTAGCTGAAAGGCGTTAAAGAAAAGCGCTTATGGGAGACAACCCATGATTTTACTTCTGCACTTTTATTTTATATTTGAGTCTTGGAATTTGTTAATACTGTAGCAACCTCTCCTTATCTTAGTTTTGTGCATTGTTGTGCCAAGTAAAGTCGTTGATAGTAAGGTTCATACCAGATTTGGATTACTGCGCAGAAACAGATTTCTTTGCTGCCACGAATCTGGGCCTAATTATCTGTAGGTAACTCAGAATATTATGCCAATTTACGTGAGTGATCCTCAGATATGTACGCAACTTTCGTTCAATTTGAGCATTTTCATTTGAGCAAGTCTGGTGCCTCTTAGAAATTCGTCTTTACGAACTGTTCTGTTTTGACAGATTCTGCCTTTTATTTCGCATTGCCTGTTTTGCTATGCTTGATGAATTTTTCGATTCCATTAACTTTCAGTAGCTTTGTGCAATGTCCAGAAGTGTTAAAAATGATTATGTCACCTCTGAACATGTGAATTTTAATTGTGCACTAACCCTCTAATGAGTTGTTTTGAGTTTGGTGTGGAGGAAGTTTTCAAGGATCAAGAGAGGAGGATGATACAATATGATCAAGGAGAATGAAAGCTCTAAGCTTGGGGATGCCCCGGTGGTTCACCCCTGCATATTTTAAGAAGACTCGAGCGTCTAAGCTTGGGGATGCCCAAGGCATCCCCTTCTTCATCGACAACATTATCAGGTTCCTCTAGTGAAACTACATTTTTATTCCATCACATCTTATGCACTTTGCTTGGAGCGTCGGTTTGTTTTTGTTTTTGTTTTGTTTGAATAAAATGAATCCTAGCATTCATTGTGTGGGAGAGAGACACGCTCCGCTGTTGCATATGGACAAATATGTCCTTAGGCTTTACTCATAATATTCATGGCGAAGGTTGAATCTTCTTCGTTAAACTGTTATATGGTTGGAAACGGGAAATGCTACATGTAGTAATTGGTAAAATGTCTTGGATAATGTGATACTTGGCAATTGTTGTGCTCATGTTTAAGCTCTTGCATCATATACTTTGCGCCTATTAATGAAGAAATACATAGAGGTTGCTAAAATTTGGTTTGCATAATTGGTCTCTCTAAGGTCTAGATAATTTCTAGTAAAGAGTTTGAACAACAAGGAAGACGGTGTAGAGTCTTATAATGTTTACAATATGTCTTTTATGTGAGTTTCGCTGCACCACTTCATACTTGTGTTTGTCTCAAATAAACCTTGCTAGCCTAAACCTTGTATCGAGAGGGAATACTTCTCATGCATCCAAAATCCTTGAGCCAACCACTATGCCATTTGTGTCCACCATACCTACCTACTACATGGTATTTCTCCGCCATTCCAAAGTAAATTGCTTGAGTGCTACCTTTAAAATTTCTACCCTCTACCTTTGCAATATATAGCTCATGGGACAAATAGCCTAAAAACTATTGTGGTATTGAATATGTAATTATGCACTTTATCTCTTATTAAGTTGCTTGTTGTGCGATAACCATGTTCCTGGGGACGCCATCAACTACTCTTTGTTGAATATCATGTGAGTTGCTATGCATGTCCGTCTTGCTGAAGTAAGGGAGATTTACCATGAGTTGAATGGTTTGAGCATGCATACTGTTAGATAAGAACATTGGGCCGCTAACTAAAGCCATGATCCATGGTGGAAGTTTCAGTTTTGGACAAATATCCTCAATCTCATATGAGAAAATTAATAATTGTTGAATGCTTAAGCATTAAAGAGGAGTCCATTATCCGTTGTCTATGTTGTCCCGGTATGGATGTCTAAGTTGAGAATAATCAAAAGCGAGAAATCCAATGCTAGCTTTCTCCTTAGACCTTTGTACAGGCGGCATAGAGGTACCCCTTTGTGACACTTGGTTAAAACATATGTATTGCGGTGATAATCCAGGTAATCCGAGCTAATTAGGACAAGGTGCGGGCACTATTAGTATAATATGCATGAGGCTTGCAACTTGTAGGATATAATTTACATGATGCATATGCTTTATTACTACCATTGACAAAATTGTTTCTTGTTTTCAAAACCAAAGCTCTAGCACAAATATAGCAATCAATGCTTCCCTCTGCGAAGGGCCCTTCTTTTACTTATATGTTGAGTCAGTTCACCTATTTCTCTCCATCTCAAGAAGCAAACACTTGTGTGAACTGTGCATTGATTCCTACATACTTGCATATTGCACTTGTTATATTACTTTACATTGACAACTATCCATGAGATATACATGTTATAAGTTGAAAGCAACCGCTGAAACTTAATCTTCCTTTGTGTTGCTTCAATACCTTTACTTTGAATTATTGCTTTATGAGTTAACTCTTATGCAAGACTTATTGATGCTTGTCTTGAAAGTACTATTCATGAAAAATCTTTGCTTTATGATTCATTTGTTTACTCATGTAATTTACCATTGTTTTGATCGTTGCATTCATTACATGTGCTTACAATAGTATGATCAAGGTTATGATGGCATGTCACTCCAGAAATTATCTTTGTTATCGTTTACCTACTGGGGACGAGCAGGAACTAAGCTTGGGGATGCTGATACGTCTCCGACATATCGATAATTTCTTATGTTCCATGCCACATTATTGATGATATCTACATGTTTTATGCATACTTTATGTCATATTTATGCATTTTTCGGCACTAACCTATTAACGAGATGCCGAAGAGCCAGTTGTTGTTTTCTGCTGTTTTTGGTTTCAGAAATCCTAGTAAGGAAATATTCTCGGAATTGGATGAAATCAACGCCCAGGGGCCTATTTTCCACGAAGCTTCCAGAAGACCGAAGAGGATATGAAGTGGGGCCACGAGGTGGCCAGACACCAGGGCGGCGCGGCTTGGCCCTTGGTCACGCCGGCCTATCGTGTGGGGCCCTGGTGTGGCCCCCTGACCTATCTCCTCCGCCTACTTAAATCCTTCGTCGCGAAACCCCCAGTACCGAGAGCCACGATACAGAAAACCTTCCAGAGACGCCGCCGCCGCCAATCCCATCTCGGGGGATTCAGGAGATCGCCTCCAGCACCCTGCCGGAGAGGGGAATCATCTCCCGGAGGACTCTTCACCGCCATTGTCGCCTCCGGAGTGATGAGTGAGTAGTTCACCCCTGGACTATGGGTCGATAGCAGTAGCTAGATGGTCGTCTTCTCCTAATTGTGCTTCATTGTCGGGTCTTGTGAGCTGCCTAACATGATCAAGATCATCTATCTGTAATGCTATATGTTGTGTTTGTTGGGATCCGATGGATAGAGAATACTATGCTATGTTGATTATCAATCTATTATCTATGTGTTGTTTATGATCTTGCATGATCTCCGTTATTAGTAGAGGCTCTGGCCAAGTTTTTGCTAGTAACTCCAAGAGGGAGTATTTATGCTCGATAGTGGGTTCATGCCTCCATTAAATCTTGGACAGTGACAGAAAGTTCTAAGGTTGTGGATGTGCTGTTGCCACTAGGGATAAAACATCGATGCTATGTCCAAGGATGTAGTTGTTGATTACATTACGCACCATACTTAATGCAATTGTCTGTTGTTTGCAACTTAATACTGGAAGGGGTTCGTATGATAACCTGAAGGTGGAATTTTTAGGCATAGATGCATGCTGGATAGCGGTCTATGTACTTTGTCGTAATGCCCAATTAAATCTCACTATACTCATCATATCATGTATGTGCATGGTCATGCCCTCTTTATTTGTCAATTGCCCAACTGTAATTTGTTCACCCAACATGCTATTTATCTTATGGGAGAGACGCCTCTAGTGAACTGTGGACCCCGGTCCATTCTTTTAATCGAATACAATCTACTGCAATACTTGTTCTACTATTTTCTGCAAACAATCATCATCCACACTATACATCTAATCCTTTGTTACAGCAAGCCGGTGAGATTGACAACCTCACAGTTACGTTGGGACAAAGTACTTTGGTTGTGTTGTGCAGGTTCCACGTTGGCGCCGGAATCCCTGGTGTTGCGCCGCACTACACTCCGCCACCATCAACCTTCAACGTGCTTCTTGGCTCCTACTGGTTCAATAAACCTTGGTTTCTTACTGAGGGAAACTTACTACTCTACGCATCACACCTTCCACTTGGGGTTCCCAACGGTCGCGTGCTGTACGCGTGTGAAGCTAAATTTCTGGCGCCGTTGCCGGGGAGATCAAGACACGCTGCAAGGGGAGTCTCCACTTCCAATCTCTTTACTTTGTTTTTGTCTTGCTTTACTTTTATTTAGTACTCTGTTTGCTGCACTAAATCAAAACACAAAAAAATTAGTTGCTAGCTTTACTTTATTTACTGTCTTGTTTGCATTCTCCATATCAAAAACACAAAAAATTAGTTACTTGCATTTTACTTAGTTACTTGCATTTTACTTTTGTTACCATGTCTAGTTCTGCACCTGTTACTTCTTCACCTGAGGAATTAGTCTTCACTTTTAAACAAGGGGATGAGGAGAGTTTTAAAGATGCTTGGTCTAGAATTTTTGATCGTAAAGCTGAACCTCAAATGACTCTAAGTTTGCTCCTTAGTAACTTTTATTTTGGGCTTATGATTCGCTATAGATATGCCTTGGATGCTATAGTGGGAGGAGATTTCCTTCATTGCCATGAGGATCAAGCTTTTAATGCCATAAAGAAATTGGTTGCATCACATGATTCAGCTAATAACTTTGATTCAGCCCTTATTAGCATTTATAATAGATTAAACACTCTTGAGACAAGTGCATCTCGCTTGCACGAAAATTATAGCTATGTTCGTAACCGTCTTGATCAAGTTTTAGTGAACTCTGAACCTTCATTATGGGATCCTACTATTAAAGTTGTTATCGGTGATCAAACTTTTCATGCCAATTGTGATATTATGTCTGAATTTTACCTTATGCCTAAGAGTATTTATGAATCTTTGACACTTTGGGGACTCGTTGAAGGGGGAGAAGGAATAACTCTTATTGATAACTCTGTTATAATCCCTAAGGGAATAGCCGCGGGTGTGCATACAACCATTCTTGGAAGAACAATATCCATTGATTATCTTGTTATTGAATGTGTAGGAACAGGACAAATCACACTCGGAAGATCCCTGCTGAAACTATTGGGAGCAGTCATAGATGTGGGAGAAGGCACCCTAAAATTCACCTCTACACCGGGGGGTAGACATGTATTCCCTAAATCAAAGATTAAGAAAAAGAACAAGAAAGGTAGGTGTAAAACCCAAGGTAATGTTGGTGTACCATCTCTTGATAATACTTGATATACACTTTCTGCGCCTAGCTGAAAGGCGTTAAAGAAAAGCGCTTATGGGAGACAACCCATGATTTTACTTCTGCACCTTTATTTTATATTTGAGTCTTGGAATTTGTTACTACTGTAGCAACCTCTCCTTATCTTAGTTTTGTGCATTGTTGTGCCAAGTAAAGTCGTTGATAGTAAGGTTCATACTAGATTTGGATTACTGCGCAGAAACAGATTTCTTTGCTGTCACGAATCTGGGCCTAATTCTCTGTAGGTAACTCATAAAATTATGCCAATTTACGTGAGTGATCCTCAGATTTGTACGCAACTTTCATTCAATTTGAGCATTTTCATTTGAGCAAGTCTGGTGCCTCTTAGAAATTCGTCTTTACGAACTGTTCTGTTTTGACAGATTCTGCCTTTTATTTCGCATTGCCTGTTTTGCTATGCTTGATGGATTTTTCGATTCCATTAACTTTCAGTAGCTTTGTGCAATGTCCAGAAGTGTTAAGAATGATTATGTCACCTCTGAACATGTGAATTTTAATTGTGCACTAACCCTCTAATGAGTTGTTTTGAGTTTGGTGTGTAGGAAGTTTTCAAGGATCAAGAGAGGAGGATGATACAATATGATCAAGGAGAGTGAAAGCTCTAAGCTTGGTGATGCCCCGGTGGTTCACCCCTGCATATTTAAAGAAGACTCAAGCGTCTAAGCTTGGGGATGCCCAAGACATCCTCTTCTCCATCGACAACATTATCAGGTTCCTCTAGTGAAACTACATTTTTATTCCATCACATCTTATGCACTTTGCTTGGAGTGTCGGTTTGTTTTTGTTTTTGGTTTGTTTGAATAAAATGGATCCTAGCATTCATTGTGTGGGAGAGAGACACTCTCCACTATTGCCTATGGACAAATATGTCCTTAGGCTTTACTCATAATATTCATGGCGAAGGTTGAATCTTCTTCGTTAAACTGTTATATGGTTGGAAACGGGAAATGCTACATGTAGTAATCGGTAAAATGTCTTGGATAATGTGATACTTGGAAATTGTTGTGCTCATGTTTAAGCTCTTGCATCATATACTTTGCACCTATTAATGAAGAAATACATAGAGGTTGCTAAAATTTGGTTTGCATAATTGGTCTCTCTAAGGTCTAGATAATTTCTAGTAAAGAGTTTGAACAACAAGGAAGACGGTGTAGAGTCTTATAATGTTTACAATATGTCTTTTATGTGAGTTTCACTGCACCGCTTCATACTTGTGTTTGTCTCAAATAAACCTTGCTAGCCTAAACCTTGTATCGAGAGGGAATACTTCTCATGCATCCAAAATCCTTGAGCCAACCACTATGCCATTTGTGTCCACCATACCTACCTACTACATGGTATTTCTCCGCCATTCCAAAGTAAATTGCTTGAGTGCTACCTTTAAAATTTCTACCCTCTACCTTTGCAATATATAGCTCATGGGACAAATATCCTAAAAACTATTGTGGTATTGAATATGTAATTATGCACTTTATCTCTTATTAAGTTGCTTGTTGTGCGATAACCATGTTCCTGGGGACGCCATCAACTACTCTTTGTTGAATATCATGTGAGTTTCTATGCATGTCCGTCTTGTCTGAAGTAAGGGAGATTTACCATGAGTTGAATGGTTTGAGCATGCATACTGTTAGAGAAAAACATTGGGCCGCTAACTAAAGCCATGATCCATGGTGGAAGTTTCAGTTTTGGACAAATATCCTCAATCTTATATGAGAAAATTAATAATTGTTGAATGCTTAAGCATTAAAGAGGAGTCCATTATCTGTTGTCTATGTTGTCCCGGTATGGATGTCTAAGTTGAGAATAATCAAAAGCGAGAAATCCAATGCGAGCTTTCTCCTTAGACCTTTGTACAGGTGGCATAGAGGTACCCCTTTGTGACACTTGGTTAAAACATATGTATTGCGGTGATAATCCAGGTAATCCGAGCTAATTAGGACAAGGTGCGGGCACTATTAGTATACTATGCATGAGGCTTGCAACTTGTAGGATATAATTTACATGATGCATATGCTTTATTACTACCGTTGACAAAATTGTTTCTTGTTTTCAAAACCAAAGCTCTAGCACAAATATAGCAATCAATGCTTCCCTCTGCGAAGGGCCCTTATTTTACTTATATGTTGAGTCAGTTCACCTATTTCTCTCCATTTCAAGAAGCAAACACTTATGTGAACTGTGCATTGATTCCTACATACTTGCATATTGCACTTGTTATATTACTTTACATTGACAACTATCCATGAGATATACATGTTATAAGTTGAAAGCAACCGCTGAAACTTAATCTTCCTTTGTGTTGCTTCAATACATTTACTTTGAATTATTGCTTTATGAGTTAACTCTTATGCAAGACTTATTGATGCTTGTCTTGAAAGTACTATTCATGAAAAATCTTTGCTTTATGATTCATTTGTTTACTCATGTCATTTACCATTGTTTTGATCGCTGCATTCATTACATGTGCTTACAATAGTATGATCAAGGTTATGATGGAATGTCACTCCAGAAATTATCTTTGTTATCGTTTACCTACTCGGGACGAGCAGGAACTAAGCTTGGGGATGCTGATACGTCTCCGACGTATCGATAATTTCTTATGTTCAATGCCACATTATTGATGATATCTACATGTTTTATGCATACTTTATGTCATATTTATGCATTTTTCGGCACTAACCTATTAACGAGATGCCGAAGAGCCAGTTGCTATTTTCTGCTGTTTTTGGTTTCAGAAATCCTAGTAAGGAAATATTCTCGGAATTGGACGAAATCAATGCCCAGGGGCTATTTTTCCACGAAGCTTCCAGAAGACCGAAGAGGATACGAAGTGGGGCCACGAGGTGGCCCGACACCAGGGCGGCGCGGCCTGGCCCTTGGCCTCGGCGGCCTGTCGTGTGGGGCCCTCGTGTGGCCCCCTGACCTATCTCCTCCGCCTACTTAAAGCCTTCGTCGCGAAACCCCCAGTACCGAGAGCCACGATACGGAAAACCTTCCAGAGACGCCGCCGCCGCCAATCCCATCTCGGGGGATTCAGGAGATCGCCTCCAGCACCCTGCCGGAGAGGGGAATCATCTCCCGGAGGACTCTTCACCGCCATGGTCGCCTCCGGAGTGATGAGTGAGTAGTTCACCCCTGGACTATGGGTCCATAGCAGTAGCTAGATGGTCGTGTTCTCCTAATTGTGCTTCATTGTCGGGTCTTGTGAGCTGCCTAACATGATCAAGATCATCTATCTGTAATGCTATATGTTGTGTTTGTTAGGATCCGATGGATAGAGAATACTATGCTATGTTGATTATCAATCTATTATCTATGTGTTGTTTATGATCTTGCATGCTCTCCGTTATTAGTAGAGGCTCTGGCCAAGTTTTTGCTAGTAACTCCAAGAGGGAGTATTTATGCTCGATAGTGGGTTCATGCCTCCATTAAATGGGACGATGTGACAGAAAGTTCTAAGGTTGTGGATGTGCTGTTGCCACTAGGGATAAAACATCGATGATATGTCCAAGGATGTAGTTGTTGATTACATTACGCACCATACTTAATGCAATTGTCTGTTGTTTGCAACTTAATACTGGAAGGGGTTCGGATGATAACCTGAAGGTGGACTTTTTAGGCATAGATGCATGCTGGATAGCGGTCTATGTACTTTGTCGTAATGCCCAATTAAATCTCACTATACTCATCATATCATGTATGTGCATGGTCATGCCCTCTTTATTTGTCAATTGCCCAACTGTAATTTGTTCACCCAACATGCTATTTATCTTATGGGAGAGACGCCTCTAGTGAACTGTGGACCCCGGTCCATTCTTTTAATCGAATACAATCTACTGCAATACTTGTTCTACTGTTTTCTGCAAACAATCATCATCCACACTATACATCTAATCCTTTGTTACAGCAAGCCGGTGAGATTGACAACCTCACTGTTATGTTGGGACAAAGTACTTTGGTTGTGTTGTGCAGGTTTCACGTTGGCGCCGGAATCCCTGGTGTTGTGCCGCACTACACTCCGCCGTCATCAACCTTCAACGTGCTTCTTGGCTCCTACTGGTTCGATAAACCTTGGTTTCTTACTGAGGGAAACTTACTTCTGTACGCATCACACCTTCCACTTGGGGTTCCCAACGGTCGCGTGCTGTACGCTTGTCACCCTCCACCTATTTAATCACGATCTAAGGAAAATCATGAATACCCAAGCCTCCATCCACGAAAAGTTCCGTCGCGGCCGCCATTGCAGAACCTATCTCGGGAGGACTCTGAAGCTCTTCCCGGCACCATGTCGGAGCGGGAAATCGTCACCGGAGGCATCTACATCGCCATGCCTGCCTCTGAACTGATGCGTGAGTAGTTCATCCCTGGACTATGGGTCCATAGAAGTAGCTAGATGGTTGTGTTCTCCAATTTGTGCCTCATGTTTAGATCTTGTGAGCTACCCTACATGATCAAGATCATCCTTATGTAATGATACATGTTGTGTTTACTGGGATCTGATGAATATTGTATACTATGTTGAGGTTGATTATATATTCATGTCATATGTTATCTGTGATCTTGCATGCTCTCCGTTGCTAGTAGATACTCTGACCAAGTAGATGCTTGTGACTCCAAGAGGGGGTATTTATGCTCGATAGTAGGTTCATGCCTCTAGTTTTCTGGAAGAGTGACAATAACTTCTAAGATTGTAGATGTGATGTTGCTACTAGGGAGAAAAAAACAATGTTTTATCTGAGGGTAATTATATTGTTTACTTTACACGCATTGCTTAATGCGATAATTTGTTGCTTGCAACTTAATACTGAAAGGGGTTCGGACGATAACCGGAAGTTGGATTATTAGTCATAAACATGGTTGGATTACGGTCTATGTATTATGTTGTAATGCCCAAACAAATCTCATACTAATCATCTTGTCATGTATGGTCGATATTTTGTCAATTGCCCAACTGTAATTTTTTCACTCAGCATGCTATCTATATATATGGAGAGACACCTCTAGTGAACTGTGGACCCCGGAATTTTCCTTTACAATGGTAAATTCAACCATTCCAATCCTTCTCTATTACTTGCTGCAAAGCTCTGTTCTCTTTAATTACTGCAAACATCCATTTCCACACGATAAGTCTAATCCTTCGTGTTCAGCAAACCGGTGAGATTGACAACCTCACTGTAAGTTGGGGCAAAGTATTGTGGTTGTATTGTGTGCAGGTTCCATGTTGTTGTTGATGCCGGTAGTGCGCCCTGCCAATAGTCAGCTGGCAACACCTTCAGAAGTCACGCCTTTCTCCTTCTGGTCGATTAAACCTTGGTTTCTTACGGAGGGAAAACTTGTTGTTGTGCTCATCACACCTTCCTCTTGGGTTTTTGTTGGCGTCCGAAACCCACCGGCGAGCAACGGTTGGCAACACGAAGAGCCGGGAACAACCTAGGGCTGCGGCTGGCCCTGGTCCCACCGAGCGACGGCCCGCAAAGCTCCTGGTAGACACGTCCCGATGCTGGTGCAAGGGCGTGCCACCTGATCTATACCTGATCAGGAAGGTGATGGATTTGCTTCGCTTAGTTTCCTGCATGGCATACACGTAAACATTAAATACGAGCCTCGATCGGCTCTCGGGTTGTCCTGTGAATCGGCTCAAGGAGCCGATCCACCCATGGTTCATATGAGGTCTACGATCACATGGTGGTCCTGCTTGATCGATATGTAGCTAAAACGACCTACGACGATTTAGGGTTTTCACCGCATAATCGGAACATCCTACGCGTGATTGAGCCTGGCAGCCACGCACGGTGATAATAAACCAACCCTAGACAAGGCCTAAAAACCAACATGAAGTTGATCCCCGGAACATCTTATCTAGGGCTAGCAAAATACACCCTACGTGCTACTGGATCATTCAACCCGTTTGCAAGGCCTAACTATGCAGATATTAAACTAATCCTTAAAGAACAAGGAGCAATCATAACGGATCGGATCTACTAAATAATGATCAAGCAAGGTGCCGCCCTTACACCTAAGATAGGTGTAAGGGCGGCTAGACGTCTAAGGGTTGCATGGACGAAAGCATGTGGCACGATGAAACAATGCTAACCCTAACACATCTATGATAACTACGTTGCTCGCCATCAACAAGGCTTCAGCACGAGCAACGCATGAAGGACGAATAAATGTATACTGCCTAGATCGCAAGATGCGATCTAGGCAGCATGATGCTTACCCGGAAGAAACCCTCGAAACAAAGGGGTTGGCGATGCGCCTAGATTGGTTTGTGATGAACGTGATTGTTGTTTTTCTCAATAACCCTAGATACATATTTATAGTCCGTAGACTTTCTAACGTGGGAATAATCCCAACCGTGCACGAGCCAAATTCTAACTAACCGACACGTATCCTACTATGTTTACAGATACAAGGGCAAACTAGCCCAAACTTCGTGTACAAGGCCGCTTCATGTATATCTTCCATGTATATTCTGCAAGCCCAATCTTGATCGCGGCCCACCTCTAATCCAGTCAAATTCTGGTGATAACACATGCCCCCTGGTTTTGGAATTGATAATTCCAAAATCACTCTGCTTTTTCTTCGTCGGGTCATGTCGTGGCAGGGCAAAACCGTCGCAGTATCCTTCATCATGATGCCTCGCCTTCTCAACTTCTCCGCGTGATTTGACCGTTGTTTTTTTTTCTTTGGGCACCACTTCCTCGGAAACTGCTGTGGCATTGAATCTCCACTATATCCCCTTTTATTTAACCACGCCGAACAGTTCGCCTCTTCATCCCCTTGCTCTGCTCTGGCCATCGGCACCCGAAAAATTCCCCAATCTCAGAGCAATGTCTTCCTCCTCTTCCTCCTCCGCCTCGTCGGATCTCTCCTCCCAGTCCTTTTCCTCTTCGTCCTCCTCCACCTCATCAGATCTCTTCTCCGATTCTTCCTCATCTCGTGAGCCGACGCCGGAATGGGGCTCGCTGGCGGCGCACGACATCCTCGCCGCAACAGAGTGGGACAACGAGGACCACGAGCCCTACGTCTGGTCCGAGGACGACAAGTCCTTGACCAGTGGCGATGACGACCTTCAGTTCCTCGCCGATGGGGAGCTGGAAGCAACGAGCGAGGACGACTCGTTCTCCTAGGACGGTGTTGCGGTCAGAAACCCACCGGCGAGCAGCGACGGGCAACACAGGAGAGCCGGGAGCAACTTAGGGCTGCGGCTGGCCCTGGTCCCTCCGAGCGACGGCCCGCAAAGACTCCGGCACGCACGTCCGATGCTGGTGCAAGGGCGTGCCACCTGACCTATACCTGGTCAGGAAGGTGATGGAGATGCCTCGCTTAGTTTCCTGCATGGCATACACGTAAACATTAAATACGAGCCTCGATCGGCTCTCAGGTTGTCCTGTGAATCGGCTCAAGGAGCCGATCCACCCATGATTCGCACGAGGTGTACGAATATATGGTGGTCCTGCTTGATCAAGATAAAGCTAAAACGATCTACGACGATTTGGGGTTTTCACCGCATAATCGGATCATCCTACTCGTGATTGGGCCTCGCGGCCACACACGGTGATCGTAAGCCGATCCTAGACAAGGCCTAAAAACCAACACGAGGTTGATCCCCAGAACATCCTGTCTAGGGCTAGCAAACTACACCCTACGCGTCGCTGGATCCTCCAACCCTTTGTAAGGCATAACTATGCAGATATTAAACTAATCCTTGAAGAACAAGGAGCAACCATAACGGATCGGATCTACTAAATAATGATCAAGCGGGGTGCCGCCCCTACGCCTAGGATAGGCGTAAGGACGGCTAGATGTACAAGGGTTGCACGACGATAGCATATGACACGAAGAACAATGCTAACCCTAACACATCTAAGATAACTACGTTGCTCGCCATCAAAAAGGCTTCAGTACGAGCAACGCATGAACGACGAATAAACTTGTACTGCCTAGATCGCAAGATGCGATCTAGGCAGCATGATGCTTACCCGGAAGAAACCCTCGAGACAAGGGAGTTGGCGATGCGCCTAGATTGATTTGTGGTGAACGTGATTGTTGTTTATTTCATAAACCCTAGATACATATTTATAGTCCGTAGACTTTCTAACGTGGGAATAATCCCCACCGTGCACGAGACAAACTCTAACTAACCGACACGTATCCTACTATATTACAGATACACGGGCCAACTAGCCCAAACTTTGCATAACAGGCCGATTCACGTATTTCTCCCATGTATATTCTTCAAGTCCATCTTGATCGCGGCCCACCTCTGACTCGGTCAAATTCTGGTGATAACACATGCCCCCCTGGTTTTGGAATTGATAATTCCAAAATCACTCTGCTTTTTCTTCGTCGGGTCATGTCGTGGCAGAGCAGAACCGTCGCAGTATCCTTCATCATGATGCCTTGTCTTCTCAACTTCTCTGCAAAATTTGATAGCTTTAGCATCACTTCCTCGGAAACTACAATGGCATTAAATCTCCACTAGGCTCCTCCTTATTTAACTGTGCCGATTGATTAGCCCTCTTCATCCCCTTCCTCTGTTCTAGCTATCGGCACTAAAAAAACCCTCTTTCCCTGTAGCAATGTCTTCCTCTTCCTCCGTCTCCTCCGGCCTCTCCCTCCAGTCTTCCTCCTCGAGCGAGCCGGAGTGGAACTTTGATCATGTGCCAGACGGCCCACCCGAAGCACTCGTTGGGTCAGATGGCGACCTGCCTCTGACCGATGGGGAAGACGACCTCAAGTTCCTCATCGAAGGGGAGCTGATAAGCGAAAGCGAAGACGACCTCCATCCCTGGGTGAAACCCACCTCCTCCGATGGGAAGGAGGAAGAAGAAGAAGTAGAGGAAGAAGAGGAAAAGGAGGAGGATGATTCCTCCTCCTCTTATAAGCACCCGCCGGCAAAGCGATTCCGCGCTTGGGCGGACAGCGAGGACGATGATGATGACGAGGAGGAAGAGGAAAAGGAGGAGGATGAATCCTCCTCCTCCGCCGGATATCCGCCGGCAAAGCGCTTCCGCTCTTGCGCGGACAGCGAGGATGATGATGATGACGAGGAAGAAGAAGCTCCGGCCGAGGGCTGGGGCAGCAGTGACGAGGAACTCCTTGGAAGCAGCGCCGACGGCAGCTACAACGGCGGCGATGAGGACAGCGACGACTAGTAGAGTAGGACTAGTAGTAGCAGTGCACTAGGCATCAGATCCCCCTTTTGAGAGCCATCGGCTCTTTCCTGTAAAGCCGCTCCTTTGAATCAATAAGAATTGTTCCTCCAATTTGTGTTTCAACTAATCCAATTTCAAGCCTTCCGCTCGCCACACCAAGACCGATAGCAACGTATCGGATTTTTTCTTTAGACGCCCATGAAGCCAGACTCAGATATCGATTAGACCGTTAGTCAAACACTTCTCAAATTCAGACTGTGATTTGATATCTGACCATAATATTTCGCAATCCTATAGCCGATGGCTGTTCATCGGCTATTTTGAGAATCCAGTCTCCTTCATTTTCTTGCAGCAACAGGACGGTCCAAACCCTGTAAATGACGACGGCTTCCCTTTCCGGCTCCTCTCCGTAGCTCTAGCAGTCTTCTTCTGCAACAACTCACCGCTTTCGGAGAAGGTTATGATGCAGGGTCAGCCGATGCAACTCCAATCGGCTCCCAAAAACAGAGTGTTTACCAAATCAGCTGCCCCCCGAGCCTCAGTTAAAGTGAGAACAGTGGCGAGGATGCACAGTTTAGTCCAAGGGCCCCGAACTCAGGCAAATTGAGACAGCCGCCATGCAGAGGTCCTAACCACGCCTACGAGCGCAGCTGGGAAAGTGGCCAACTTAGCCAGGTCGACGGTAGACGCACCAGAGCCGATCACCCTTCTTCCTTCGAAAGCCGATATTGCAGATGAAGTACCAACGGCTTAATGAGCAAAGAGCTGCCTTGTGCCAAAACTGACATTTCTGCTAGTACTGCTGAACTGGTGCAAAGGGTTTGGAAGCCCTCGACGAGAAGGCTCAGGCACCAACATCGGCTCATTGCAGCTGAGGAAGCTCTCATTGTTCACTCCCTCGAGGACGCAGAAGGCCTCACAGCTGAACTGGACTTGGTGAAGATCCGTGTCTTGAACAAGAGTCGATGGCTGTGCATCAGCTTTGTTTCTTAGCTCTAAAGTCGATGTCCTTGCATCGGCTGTATACCCACTATGAAATTTTTTTTTACTGGCCGATTTTTTCTATCGGCCCCCAATATTTCACTGCACACATGTTCATCTGCACATGTTCATCTGACTAAGTGCCCCCCCGAGCCGAATCTGCCAGGTAACTGCGGATATCGGCTCTGTAGTTAGCCAAGGCACTGTATTTGAACGTCGGCTCCGTTAGGACTAATGTTGGCTCTCATCAGCCGACGTAAAAACGCTGCCCATCAGATCGATGTTGAACACGGGCAGAATGTGTGGTGAAGATAATTTTGGCCGATTGCTGGAATCGGCCTCCATATTGATCGAAGCGCTCAATGAAGGTTTTGTAATGTTCCTTCATAGATCTTTGGGGCCGATCCCAAGGATCGGCCTCGCCATGTTTGCCCATCGGTCCGTTCTTGCTACACGGTCAGGCCGGTGGATAAGACCAGCCTAACCCCATCTTTTGTCACGTCGATGCGCTCGCCGTCGTCCAAATTGAGTGCATCGTTTAATCCTGGAGCACTAAACTCCGTTGGAAGGATGAGCACCATGTTTGTGCCAGCCGATGTTTCATCATCGGCTTTCCTTTGCTTGGGGCGCCACTCCATTTTCTGTGGTCGACCCTCTTCATCCAGGGTTCTCTGAATTTTCGCGGCCAGATCAGGCCGCGCCTTCCTTAGCGTGTGCAGGTATAACCTTTCGGCTTCCTCCAAGCCGCGCAATCGCTGAACCCTACGCTTTTGGGAACGGCTGAGTCCATCAGGGCACCACCTTGGCCGGTGGTACCTGTCTTCTTCTTCTTCTTCTTCTTCTTCTTCATCGTCTTCCAAATCCTCGAGATCTTCCACCCTAGGGGACTCAGCGTGTTTGCTTCGAGGTGGGAGAGGCCCTAGACGTTTGAACACGGACACGTTAGCTGCATCCTTCCTCTTCTGTCTATATTCTGGGCAGTTGCCGATTGTAGGCAATCGGCTCATTCCTGAATCCCAGCAGTGTCTGAAGAAGGGGCAGTCCCAGTGCCTATCCTCGTCGCCTTGCTTCCTCGATTCTTCCTTGGCACGGCGCTCGTACTCCTCCTCATCGCGATCATGCCGACGATGTCTCCTGGCGTCCCTAGCCAGACGGTCTCTATCATCATCGTCGCTGGATCGTCGGCGTTGGCTATATTGACTCACATACTTGTTGAGGAGGTGATCGGAGAGAGGTCGCTGATATCTTACATTCTTCACTTCTCCCTCTGTGATGTAGCGCTTGCCATCGTGACGGAGCCGATCGCGTGGAGCGGCCTCCTCCGTGTCCTTGCTACGAGAGCAGCTGCCCTCGTCTCCATCTTTGCCAGAGTGGTGCCCAGGTCCTACCATGTTGATGCCGAACGAGAATCCTGGCTGGCAACCTTCAGGGTAAGTGCACTCCACCATGTTAACGGCGGGGAAGGGGTGGGTGTCGACCTTCATGGCATACTGGTTAAAAATCAGACGTCCTTGTTCTATCGCCATTTGGATCTGCTGACGCCACACCCTGCAGTCGTTGGTGGTATGGGAGAACGAGTTATGCCATTTGCAGTATGGCTTTCCGTTCAGCTCCTGTACCATGGGGATTTTGAGGCCTTCGGGTAACTTCAACTGCTTCTCCTTGAGTAGGAGGTCGAAGATTTGCTCAGTTTTAGTCACGTCAAAATCGAACCCTCTGGGCGGACCTGGTGGCTTCACCCATTTGCAGGACACGGGGGTTGCCCCCCGAGTCCATTCAGCCACTGCTACCTCTTGATCTCCCGCAGAACCTTCGTCTTCATCTGCCTCAACCAGGACTACTGCATGCTTGAATTTGTCCTGGTACAAGTCCGGGTGGCGCTGTTCATATGCCGACAGTTTCTGAACCATGTGCGCCAGTGAAGGGTAGTCTGCTTGGGAGGCCATATCCTTGATTGGTGATGCAAGGCCCACCACTGCCAACTCGACTGCTTCTTTTTCAGTCACACGAGCCGAATAACATCGGTTCCTAAGGTTTCTGAAGCGTTGGACGTATTCTGCCATGGTTTCTCCACGCTTCTGACGTATTTGAGCTAGATCGGCAAGGCCAGACTCGGAAGCCTCTGAGTGGTATTGCATGTGGAACTGTTCTTCCAACTGCTTCCAAGTCCGGATCGAGTCTGGTGGCAACGACGTGTACCACCCGAAAGCCGATCCTGTGAGGGACTATGCGAAGAACCTCACACGTAGCTCATCTGCTGCTGAGATCGTGCCCTGCTGTGCCAAATATCGGCTCACATGCTCGATGGAGCTGGAACCATCTGATCCGTTGAACTTGGAGAAATCAGGGAGCCGATATTTGGGTGGTAGTGGGATCAACTCGTACTCGTTGGGGTACGGCTTGGAATAGCCGATTGTCCTCCTTTTCGGCACCATGCCGAACTGGTCTCTCAGTATAGTACTGATTTGATCCGCGGTGCTGGCTGCAGGAGTCGAACTCTGAAGATTCGCCGGGGTGGCGTACTTAGCCAGCCATGCTTGCTTTTCCAGCTCTGAGCCAACTGCAGGAGCTGAGCTCTGGAGGTTCGTCGGAGTGGCATACTTGGCTAGCCACGTCTGCTTCTCAAGATCTGTCGCTGAAGTTCCTCCTGCTTTTCCAGAAGTCCCTGCTGTTGCAGTCTGGTTCATGAGTGCCCAGTTACTGCAGTCTGGCACGTACGTGCACGTGTATCCGTGAGGGATCTCCTTAGGCGCCTCGTACAAGAACTGGTAGTCACTAGGGTCCCCACCGATCTTGTAGACGACGAATGCCGGTGAATTTGGCACTTCTGGTGCTGCCAACGCGAATGGCAGTGGTGGACGGGACTGGAGTGGCACCTCTCCTTGGTATGTCCCGAGAGCTGGTCCTGACGGAGAGTACTGGTGCCTCATGATCTCCTGGATCACCCGAAGAGTGACACGCTCCAAAGTGTTCACCAGGTTCTCAGAGTGGCGGTGCAGCGAGTGAGCCACCATGTAGTTAATCTCCTGACGCAGGGACCTGGTGCGTTCTTCTGACGGGGCGGACAGGTCTATTCCATCGAGCGCACCTTCAGGCGAGACATGATCGCGATGAGGAGGAGTATGAGTGCCGTGCCAAGGAAAAATCGAGGGAGCAAGACGACGAGGATAGGCACTGGGACTGCCCCTTCTTCAGACACTGCTGGGATTCAGGAATGAGCCGATTGCCTACAATCGGCAACTGCCCAGAATGTAAACAAAAGAGGAAGGATGCAGCTAACGTGTCCGTGTTCAAACGTCTAGGGCCTCTTCCACTTCGGAACAAGCATGCTGAGTCCCCTCGGGTGGAAGATCTCGAGGATTTGGACGACGATGAAGAAGAAGAAGAAGACAGGTACCACCGGCCAAGGTGGTGCCCGGATGGACTCAGCCGTTCCCAAAAGCGTAGGGTTCAGCGATTGCGCGGCTTGGAGGAAGCCGAAAGGTTATACATGCACACGCTAAGGAAGGCGCGGCCTGATCTGGCCGCGAAAATTCAGAGAACCCTGGATGAAGAGGGTCGACCACAGAAAATGGAGTGGCGCCCCAAGCAAAGGAAAGCCGATGATGAAACATCGGCTGGCACAAACATGGTGCTCATCCTTCCAACGGAGTTTAGTGCTCCAGGATTAAACGATGCACTCAATTTGGATGACGGCGAGCGCATCGACGTGACAAAAGATGGGGTTAGGCTGGTCTTATCCACCGGCCTGACCGTGTAGCAAGAACGGACCGATGGGCAAACATGGCGAGGCCGATCCTTGGGATCGGCCCCAAAGATCTATGAAGGAACATTACAAAACCTTCATTGAGCGCTTCGATCAATATGGAGGCCGATTCCAGCAATCGGCCAAAATTATCTTCACCACACATTCTGCCCGTGTTCAACATCGATCTGATGGGCAGCGTTTTTACGTCGGCTGATGAGAGCCAACATTAGTCCTAACGGAGCCGACGTTCAAATACAGTGCCTTGGCTAACTACAGAGCCGATATCCGCAGTTACCTGGCAGATTTGGCTCGGGGGGGCACTTAGTCAGATGAACATGTGCAGATGAACATGTGTGCAGTGAAATATTGGGGGCCGATAGAAAAAATCGGCCAGTAATTTTTTTTTCTTTCATAGTGGGTATACAGCCGATGCAAGGACATCGACTTTAGAGCTAAGAAACAAAGCTGATGCACAGCCATCGACTCTTGTTCAAGACACGGATCTTCACCAAGTCCAGTTCAGCTGTGAGGCCTTCTGCGTCCTCGAGGGAGTGAACAATGAGAGCTTCCTCAGCTGCAATGAGCCGATGTTGGTGCCTGAGCCTTCTCATCGAGGGCTTCCAAACCCTTTGCACCAGTTCAGCAGTACTAGCAGAAATGTCAGTTTTGGCACAAGGCACCCACCGGCGAGCAGCGACGGGCAACACAGGAGAGCCGGGAGCAACTTAGGGCTGCGGCTGGCCCTGGTCCCTCCGAGCGACGGCCCGCAAAGACTCCGGCACGCACGTCCGATGCTGGTGCAAGGGTGTGCCACCTGACCTATACCTGGTCAGGAAGGTGATGGAGATGCCTCGCTTAGTTTCCTGCATGGCATACACGTAAACATTAAATACGAGCCTCGATCGGCTCTCAGGTTGTCCTGTGAATCGGCTCAAGGAGCCGATCCACCCATGATTCGCACGAGGTGTACGAATATATGGTGGTCCTGCTTGATCAAGATAAAGCTAAAACGATCTACGACGATTTGGGGTTTTCACCGCATAATCGGATCATCCTACTCGTGATTGGGCCTCGCGGCCACGCACGGTGATCGTAAGCCGATCCTAGACAAGGCCTAAAAACCAACACGAGGTTGATCCCCGGAACATCCTGTCTAGGGCTAGCAAACTACACCCTACGCGTTGCTGGATCCTCCAACCCTTTGTAAGGCCTAACTATGCAGATATTAAACTAATCCTTGAAGAACAAGGAGCAACCATAACGGATCGGATCTACTAAATAATGATCAAGCGGGGTGCCGCCCCTACGCCTAGGATAGGCGTAAGGACGGCTAGATGTACAAGGGTTGCACGACGATAGCATATGACACGAAGAACAATGCTAACCCTAACACATCTAAGATAACTACGTTGCTCGCCATCAAAAAGGCTTCAGTACGAGCAATGCATGAACGACGAATAAACTTGTACTGCCTAGATCGCAAGATGCGATCTAGGCAGCATGATGCTTACCCGGAAGAAACCCTCGAGACAAGGGAGTTGGCGATGCGCCTAGATTGATTTGTGGTGAACGTGATTGTTGTTTATTTCATAAACCCTAGATACATATTTATAGTCCGTAGACTTTCTAACGTGGGAATAATCCCCACCGTGCACGAGACAAACTCTAACTAACCGACACGTATCCTACTATATTACAGATACACGGGCCAACTAGCCCAAACTTTGCATAACAGGCCGATTCACGTATTTCTCCCATGTATATTCTTCAAGTCCATCTTGATCACAGCCCACCTCTGACTCGGTCAAATTCTGGTGATAACAGACGGCTACACTTCCTCCGAGGAGGAGGAAGAAGAAGACGACGATGACTCCCTCGAGGACTATCCGCCGGCGAAGCGCTTCCGTGCCGGATCGGATGATGACGACGACGACGACGAGGAGGAGGAGGAGGCTCCCATAGAGGGCTATGGGAGCAGCGACGAGGAGCTCGCCGGCAGCAGCGCCGACGAGAGATCCGACGACGAGGGCAGCGACGGCCCGTAGAGTAGGGTCTACTAGTATAGGTCTAATAGTAGTAGCAGATTGGCCAAAAGGCCTTCCTTTTGTTCGTCCTCCCTTGAGCAATCGGCTCTTTCTTTGTAATAAATCCTTTATTAATGAAGAAAATATTCCTCTATTAATTTTGTCTTCTTGCCCAATTTGCCGATTGTCAAACGAAGTCAACGCTCAAGGAGCCGATGGCAGAGCATCGGCTCCTACCATAACACGCATTTTAAGGCCAAATCGGTTGCCTATTCTTGCAGTCAAACAGATCTCATCCATGTCCACGCCATCCTCAAATTTCAAACGCACAGATTCAGCAAATCCAACGAGAGAATCATCTCAAATGCCATGGGTTCTGGCTTGAAACTGATCTGTTAACCTGCTCAATTGAGCTTGTTCTGTCTAGAGTCGATGGCCATGCATCGGCTTTTTATTGTTCTAAAGTCGATGTCCGTGCATCGGCTGTATTGGTATCCATATTTCTCAAGTCGATGTCTGCGCATCGGCTGTGATTTGTATATAAATTATTTTTTTACTGGCCGATTTTATGAATCGGCCCCCATGTTTCACTATCCATCGTCCCACATGCTTGGGAAATATTTCTTGAGGTGCTGACCATTGACAGCTGCTGGGAACTTAGCGCCGTCCAGCTGCTCCAGCATGTATGCATTACCCTTCAAAACCTGGACAACTTTGTATGGACCGTGCCAATTAGGAGACCATTTGCCATATGCTTTATCCTTGGTTCCTAATGGCAACACTGCTTCCCATACTAGATCACCAACTTGGAACTCCTTTGGTCTCACCTTCCTATTGTATGCACGAGCTACCCTGGCTTTGTTCTCTTTTCTTCTCCAACGACCAAAGTCTCAGTTCCGTTGCATCCTCAATAGTATCACTCATCAGAGCTGCATATTCTTCAGCTGTCAGGTCATTCTGAAACGTGACACGTCTCGATCCAGCCGTAATTTCCCAAGGCAATATGGCTTCCTGCCCATAGACGAGCTGGTATGGCGAAGTTTTTATAGCTCCATGGCATGACATGCGATAGGCCCACAAAGCTTCTGACAATGTTTCATGCCAAACCCTAGGGTTCTCGTTAATTTTCCTCTTAATCAGCTTGATCAGGCTCTGATTGGATGCTTCAGCTTGCCCGTTGGCTTGAGCATAGTATGGAGATGATCGGATCAGCTTAATTCCCATCTCATCACAGAATTTTCTGAATTCTTTAGAGATGAAGACCGAACCTCCATCGGTCGTGATGGTTTGAGGAATCCTGAACCTATGAATGACGTGTTCTTTCACAAATTTGATAACATCTTCTGATTTTACCTTCTTCATAGGGACGGCCTCCACCCATTTGGTGAAGTAATCTGTAATGGCCAGGATCCACTCGTGGCCTTTGCTCGACGCAGGATGGATTTTGCCGATCATATCCATGCCCCAACCTCAGAATGGCCAAGGCTTGATGATGGGATTCATTGCTGATGCGGGTACCATCTGAATCTTCCCGAACATCTGACACGCTTGGCATCCCTTGCAGTACTTGAAGCAATCCTCAAGCATGGTGGGCCAATAAAACCATGATCGCCTGATCAGCCACTTCATCTTATGAGCCGATTGGTGAGTTCCACAGGTGCCTTCATGCACCTCATGTAGGAGCCGATTAGACTCAGTTGGTCCCATGCACTTGAGCAGCAACCCTTCCAACGTCCTGTAGAACATGTCATCGCCTATAAGGACATATTTCATGGCCTTGTATCTTATCTGTTTAGGTGCCCCCCGAGCCGAATCCTTCAAGTAATTGAAGATATCGGCTCTCCAGTCATCCTGTTCTAGGAACTGCACCTGAACTTCCGATCTGTCTGGTATGTCCTTATAGCCTGACGCCATCTGTGCGAGATCGTTGGCCTCGGTATTTTGAGATCTTGGGACCCAATTGAAGTTGATGTACCGAAATTTTGTCATAAGCTCGCGGCATTCCAGCCAATATGGGAAGAGTGACTCACTCTCGCACTTGTACTCATCCGTGAGCTGGGAGATCACCAACTTCGAGTCTCCAAAAAGTTCCACCGCCTCTGCTCCGGCTTCCAAAAGCTACTCCATTCCCTTGCGTACTGCCTCATACTCAGCGACATTGTTAGTGCAAGGGGTAGATAGCCTGATGGAGAAGGAATAATTTGCCCCCCGAGGCGACACGAGCAAAATGCCGATGCCACAACCGTCGTCACAAGCCGATCCATCGAAGAACATAGCCCATGCACGTACAGATAGTGCTGCTATATTAGTATTAATCCGCTCAGCTATGAGGTCGGCCAACGCTTGTCCCTTGACTGCTTTTGCAGGCTGATACCGGAGATCGAATTCCGATAACGCAAACATCCACTTACCAAGTCGGCCTTTCAAAACAGGAGCCGATAGCATGTGCTTGACAACGTCTGACTTGCATATGACGATGATTTCTGCCATCAAAAGGATGTGATGAAGCTTGGTGCATGTAAAGAACAGGCAGAGGCATAACTTCTCGACCTCAGGATACCTTGTCTCTGCATCCAACATCCTCCGGCTCAGGTAGAATACGACCTTTTCAACACCCTCGTAGAGTTGCACCACCACTGAAGCAATGGACGTGTTAGCTACTGATAAGTAGATATAGAACGGCCTGTCTTGCTGAGGTGGAACTAGCACATGCGGCGTTGTCACATACCGCTTAATCTCGTCAAACGCCTGCTGTTGTTCTGCCCCCCAGTGAAACTCGTCATCAGATTTAATCTTCACCAACACCATGAACGGCTCAATTCGTCCTGACAGGTTAGAGATGAATCGTCGGACGAAGTTGATCTTGCCGATAAGACGTTGGAGCTCCTTCTTCGTGGTAGGCGGCTGCATGGTGCGTACTGCCTCTTGACTTTTCAGGCCGATCTCAATTCCTCGTTCATGGACCAGAAACCCTAGGAACTGACCGGCCGTCACACCAAAGGCACACTTCTTTGGATTCATTCTCAGTCCGAACTTCCGAGTTTGGTCTAGGATGCGTCGCAAATCATCCAAGTGTCCCTCCATGGAGACAGACTTGACCACCACGTCATCGATGTAGATTTCCACCAACTTGCCGATCAGATCATGAAAAATATAATTCATGGCTCATTGGTACGTTGCACCGGCATTCTTTAGCCCAAAAGTCATGACCACATATTCAAACAAGCCCACTGATCCTGGTACTCTGAATGCGGTCTTGTGTATATCTTCTGGAGCCATGAAGATTTGGTTGTAGCCGGCATTGCCATCCATGAAGCTTAACACCTTGTGGCCAGCAGCTGCATTGATCAATGTTTCTGCCATAGGCATTGGATATTCATCCTTTGGAGTGGCTCTATTGAGATCTCGGAAATCTATTGCCACATGCCATCGGCCGTCCTTTTTCTCTACAGGTACGATACTGGAGATCCATTTAGCATACCTGCATGGCCTGATGAACCCGGCGGCCAACATTTTCTCGATCTCTTTCTTGACTTCTTCCAGAATTTCGGCCTTCATTTGGCGTGCTCGTTGTTGGAATGGCCGAAATCCCTTCTTGAGCGGGAGCCGATGTTCAATGATGCTCCTGTCTAACCCAGGCATCTCCGTGTAATCCCATGCAAAGCAATCTGGGTACTCTTTTAACAGAGCTATCATCTGGCTCCTGAGATGTGGATCTAGCTTTTTGCTGATGAAAGTTGGTCGTGGCTTATCCCCAGGACCAATGTCGACTTCTTCAAGCTCATCAGCCGATGTAAACCCATACCCTAGCTTTCCGTCACCTGTTAGATCGACACTGAACACAGGGAAAACGTGTGGTAAGGATAATATGGGCCGATTGCTGGGATCGGCCCCCATTTTGATTGCATTGCGCAATGAAGGTTTACATCGTGATCTGGCTTTACTATGACTACATGACATGCTCGAGACAAGATCATCACTTTTTATTTTTTGGGGCCGATCACAAGGATCGGCCTTGCCACGTACATCTGTAGCCTTTGCTCTTGTTACACGGTCAGGCCGGTGGATAAGACCAGCCTCACCCCGTTTTTTGTCACGTCGATGCGCTCGCAGTCGTCCAAAGTGATGCCTGAGAGTGGCTCTTGGCCTGCCGTCTCCCAAACGTTCATGCCAGCCGTTGAGATCTCGGCTGAGTCATCTGCGTGGACGACCTCCACTTCATCTCCATCCCACTGAATTAGACATTGGTGCATCGTGGATGGAATGCAACAGTTGGCGTGGATCCAATCTCTCCCTAGCAGGACAGCATAGGTGCTCTTGCTATCGACGATGAAGAATGTTGTAGGGATGGTTTTCCTCCCTACGGTCAGATCCACGTTCAGAACACCTTGTGCTTCAGATGCTTGGCCGTTGAAATCGCTCAGTATAACGTTGGTCTTGATCAGATCCGAGCTAGAGCGTCCCAACCGACGTAGCATGGAGTATGGCATGATGTTGACTGCCGCTCCGGTGTCCACCAGCATCTTGTTGACAGGCTGCCCATTGATGTAACCTCGTAAGTACAGGGCCTTCAGGTGCCTGTAGCTTCTTTCTCGTGGCTTCTCGAAGATAACTGGCCGTGGGCCGCAGTCAAGTTGTGCCACAGGTGCTTCGTCTAATCCTGGAGCACAAAACTCCGCTGGAAGGATGAACACCATGTTTGTACCAGCCGATGTCTCATCATCGGCTATCCTTTGCTTGGGGCGCCACTCCATCTTTTGTGGTCGACCCTCTTCGTCCAGGGTTCGTTGAATTTTCGCGGCCAGATCAGGCCACGCCTTTCTTAACGTGTGCAGGTACAACCTTTCGGCTTCCTCCAAACCACGTAGTCGCTGAACCCTACGCTTTTGGGAACGGCTGAGTCCATCAGGGCACCACCTTGGCCGGTGGTACTTATCTTCTTCTTCTTCATCGTCATCTTCTAACTCCTCGAGATCTTCCACCCGAGAGGACTCAGCTTGCTTGTTCCGAGATGGGAGAGGTCCCAGACGCTTGAACACTGACACGTCTCATGTGCTCTTCTTCTTCTGTCTACATTCTGGGCAGTTGCCGATTGTAGGCAATCGGCTCATTCCTGAATCCCAGCAGTGTTTGAAGAAGGGACAGTCCCAGTGCTTGTCCACGTCGTCTTGCTCTCTTGTCTTGTCCTTGGCATGGCGCTCATATCTCTCCTCATCTCGATCATGCCGACGATGTCTCCTGGCGTTCCTGCTAGCCAGACGATCTCTTTCGTCATCGTCATCGTATCGTCGGTGTTGGTCGTACTGACTCACATATTTGTTGAGGGGATGATCAGAGAGAGGTCGTTGATATCCGACATTCTTCACTTCTCCCTCTGTGATGTAGCGCTTGCCATCGTGTCGGAGCCGATCGCGTGGAACGGCTTCCTCCTTGTCCTTGCTACGAGAGCGGCTGCCCTCGTCTCTGTCCTTACCAGAGTGGTGCCCAGGCCCTACCATGTTAATGCTGAACGAGAAACCTGGCTGGCACCTCCCAAGGTAAGTGTAATCCACCATGTTAACGGCGGGGAAGGGGTGCGTGTCGACTTTCATGGCGTACTGGTTAAAGATTAGACGCCCTTGCTCTATCGCCATTTGGATCTGCTGACGCCACACCCTACAGTCGTTGGTGGTATGGGTGAACGTGTTATGCCATTTGCAGTATGGCTTTCCGTTCAACTCCTGTGCCGTGGGGGTTTTGAGGCCTTCGGGTAACTTTAGCTGCTTCTCCTTGAGTAAGAGGTCGAAAATTTGCTCAGCTTTGGTCACGTCGAAGTCAAACCCTCTTGGAGGTCCTTGTGGCTTAACACACTTGCAGGACACGGGGCTTGCCCCCCGAGTCCATTCAGCCACTGCTACCTCTTGATCTCCCGCAGAGCCTTCATCTTCATCTGCCTCAACCAGGACTACTGCACGCTTGAATTTGTCCTGGTACAAGTCTGGGTGGCGCTGTTCATATAATGACAGTTTCTGAACCATATGCGCCAGCGAAGGGTAGTCTGCTTGGGAAGCCATATCCTTGATCGGCGATGCGAGACCCACTACCGCCAACTCGACTGCTTCTTTTTCAGTCAAACGAGCCGAATAGCATCGGTTCCTAACGGTCCTGAAGCGCTGGATGTACTCTGACACTGTTTCTCCGCGCTTCTGACGTACTTGTGCTAGATCGGCAATGCCAGCCTCAGAAGCCTCTGAATGATATTGCATGTGGAACTGTTCTTCCATCTGCTTCCAAGTCCGGATTGAATCTGGTGGCAGCGAGGTGTACCACCCGAAAGCCGATCCTGTGAGGGACTGTGCGAAGAACCTCACACGTAGTTCATCTGATGCTGAGATCGTGCCCAGCTGCGCCAAATATCGGCTCACATGCTCGATTGAACTGGAGCCATCTGACCCACTAAACTTGGAGAATTCAGGGAGCCGATATTTGGGTGGTAGCGGGATCAAATCGTACTTGTTCAGGTACGGCTTGGAATAGCCGATTGCCCTCCTTTTCGGCACCATGCCGAACTGGTCTCTCAAGATTGTACTGATCTGATCCGCGGTGCTGGCTGCAGGAGTCGAGCCTTGGAGGTTCGCTGGAGTGGCGTACTTAGCCAGCCACGCTTGCTTCTCAAGCTCTGAGCTAGCTGCAGGAGTTGAGCCTTGGAGGTTTGTTGGCGTGGCATACTTAGCTAGCCACGTCTGTTTCTCACGATCTGAGCCAGCTGCAGGAGTTGAGTTCTGGAGGTCCGTCGGAGTGGCGTACTTAGCTAGCCACGTCTGCTTCTCAAGTTCTGATCCAGAAGCTCCTCCTGCTGTCCCGGAAGTCCCTGCTGTTGTAGTCTGGTTCGTGAGTGCCCAGTTACTGCAGTCTGGCACGTATGTGCACGTGTACCCGTGAGGGATCTCTTTAGGTGCCTCATACAAGAACTGGTAATCACTAGGGTCACTACCGATCTTGTGGATGACGAATGCCGGTGAGCTCGGCACTTCTGGTGCTGCCAACGCGAACGGCAGCGGTGGTCGGGACTGGAGTGGTATCTCTCCTTGGTGCATCCCTAGAGCAGGTCCTGACGGAGAGTACTGATGCTTCATGATTTCCTGGATCACCCGAAGGGCGACGCGCTCCAAAGTGTTCACCAGGTTCTCAGAATGGCGATGTAGCGAATGAGCTACCATGAAATTAATCTCCTGACGCAGAGACCTGGTGCGTTCTTCTGAAGGGGTAGACAGGTCCACTCCATCGAGCGCGCCTTCAGGCGAGAACCCTTTCCACCTGATGCCGTGTGAGCGGGTCCTCTGGAAAGAGCCGATGAGGTCGGCTTCGAGGATAGCTTTGACCTCGTCATACTTCTTCTTGAGCTCCTCGGTCAGATCCTCGTACGTGACTGGAGTACCTTCCGCCATCTCAGATGTAGATGGCGATGCAGTTGATGTCGAAGACTGTCCCACCGGGCGTGCCAGAATGTGTTGGCGTCCGAAACCCACCGGCGAGCAACGGCTGGCAACACGAAGAGCCGGGAACAACCTAGGGCTGCGGCTGGCCCTGGTCCCTCCGAGCGACGGCCCGCAAAGCTCCTGGTACACACGTCCCGATGCTGGTGCAAGGGCGTGCCACCTGATCTATACCTGATCAGGAAGGTGATGGATTTGCTTCGCTTAGTTTCCTGCATGGCATACACGTAAACATTAAATACGAGCCTCGATCGGCTCTCGGGTTGTCCTGTGAATCGGCTCAAGGAGCTGATCCACCCATGGTTCGTATGAGGTCTACGATCACATGGTGGTCCTGCTTGATCGATATGTAGCTAAAACGACCTACGACGATTTAGGGTTTTCACCGCATAATCGGAACATCCTACGCGTGATTGAGCCTGGCAGCCACGCACGGTGATAATAAACCAACCCTAGACAAGGCCTAAAAACCAACATGAAGTTGATCCCCGGAACATCTTATCTAGGGCTAGCAAACTACACCCTACGTGCTACTGGATCCTTCAACCCATTTGCAAGGCCTAACTATGCAGATATTAAACTAATCCTTGAAGAACAAGGAGCAATCATAACGGATCGGATCTACTAAATAATGATCAAGCAAGGTGCCACCCTTACACCTAAGATAGGTGTAAGGGCGGCTAGACGTCTAAGGGTTGCATGGACGAAAGCATGTGGCACGATGAAACAATGCTAACCCTAACACATCTATGATAACTACGTTGCTCGCCATCAACAAGGCTTCAGCACGAGCAACGCATGAAGGACGAATAAACGTATACTGCCTAGATCGCAAGATGCGATCTAGGCAGCATGATGCTTACCCGGAAGAAACCCTCGAAACAAAGGGGTTGGCGATGCGCCTAGATTGGTTTGTGATGAACGTGATTGTTGTTTTTCTCAATAACCCTAGATACATATTTATAGTCCGTAGACTTTCTAACGTGGGAATAATCCCAACCGTGCACGAGCCAAATTCTAACTAACCGACACGTATCCTACTATGTTTACAGATACAAGGGCAAACTAGCCCAAACTTCGTGTACAAGGCCGCTTCATGTATATCTTCCATGTATATTCTTCAAGCCCAATCTTGATCGCGGCCCACCTCTAATCCAGTCAAATTCTGGTGATAACAGTTTTCCCAACCACTTCCACAACAACCGTCGCCAAGATTGTCTGGCGCCATCCCCGGAGCACCATCAACAACCATGGATGCAAAGTTCATGGCTAACGCGGAGCAGGAGGCGGACGAGGAGCGGGCAGCCCACGCACCGTTCGACGCGGAGCAGGAACGCCGCATGGAGGCGGCAGCCGCAGAGGACTAGTCTGACGACTGGAACGGGCCTGACCCGGAGGAGAATGCGGCGGAGCAGAGGGCCTTAGTCGAGTCCTTCGAGACCCTAAAGAAGGCCGAGCATGCCACCAATGAGGCGCTGCAACATCGGCTACTGGAGGATGCGACGGCCCGAGCTCTGACGACCGCACGGCGGATGGAGCGGTGGGCGGCGGAGAAGCTTATGAGGAGGGAGGGAGGAAAAGACGGGGCCGGGCCTTCAACCCCCCCAAGAGGCGACAAGTAGTCTAGAGCCTTGTTCTTCCTTCTTGTTTTTCGTATGTACATTTGATGGGATTCGTAGCATAGAAAACAAAAAATTCCTACTGCGAGAACACAATCCAAGCCAAGATGCAATCTAGAAGATGGTAGCAACGAGGGGATGAACGAGACTAACCCTTGAAGATTTCCAAAGCCTACGAGATTAGATCTCGTTGTTGCAGAAGATGATCACTTGCCGCTTTCAAAAGCGCATAGAAGATCTTGACGGTGCCACAATCGGGCAGCACCTCCGTACTCGGTCACACGTTCGGTGTTGATGAAGACGACGTCCTCCTCCCCGTTCCAGCGGGCAGCAGAAGTAGTAGATCCTCCTCGGAATCCCGGCAGCACGACGGCGTGGTGGCAGTGGTGATGGAGAACTCCGGCAGGGCTTCGCCTAAGCGTATGCGGCAGTCTATGAGATTTTTATTTGGGCTGGAGGGGACAAGAGTCCACGTCTTATTTTCCATAAGTGCATCATATTCTTCTTGCATCGCATCACGCCAATGAGGATCATTGAGAGCTGCAGGTAAATTCCTAGGTTCACCTGTAGAGGCAAGCATGCCATAGCGAACAGTACCGTCAGTGTATTTTTCGGTTGTCGAATACCTTGTTGAAGACGTGTACGAGGGCGAGGCGGAGGTGCAGTAGGAACAGTCAGCTGCACTGCCGTGGCTTGGTCAGGAGCGCTGGGAGCAGCAGTCGCGGGCGTGCGAGGCGGGGAAGGCGAGGCGCGACGGCCATACGCATGAGGCAGCGACGTGGTGGGGCTGGATTGCGCCGACGCCACCGTATCGTCCTCGGGTGTTGGCGACACGGCGCGGGAACCCAGCGACGGCGAGGCAGGGGGATCCTCCTCGGGATCCGTGCCGACAGAGGAGTCGGCAGAGTCGGCGCCAGAGTCCGTATTGGAACCTCGTTCGACAGAATCTTCAGAGAGAGATTGTGACGGCGTGGGTGCATCATTTGGAGCAAAATTTTCACCAGCAGCTGTGATGCGTCTCAAACGTATATATAATTTCTTATGTTCCATGCTAGTTTATGACAATACTCACATGTTTTATATAAACTTTACATCATTTATATGCATTTTCCGGCACTAACCTATTGACAAGATGCCGAAGCGCCAGTTCCTGTTTTGTGCTGTTTTTGGTTTCAGAAATCCTACAAAGGAAATATTCTGACGAAACAAACGCCCAGGGTCTTATTTTTCCACGGAGCTTCCAGAAGACCGAAGAGGATACGAAGTGGGGCCACGAGGCGCCAAAACCACAGGGCCGCGCCGCCCTATGGTTTGGGGCCCCTGTGCCGCCTCCGACTCTGCCCTTCCGCCTACTTAGGGTGTGTTTGGTAGCCTGGGGCAAGCCAGATATTCTCATCTCAACCAAGATCAACCAACTATTTGTTGTTTGTTAGGTTGAGTCAGCCCAACTTAGCACTGCCAAGATCATACGGAAAAGAGCTCTGAGCCTGGTCGGATTGAGAAGCTCAAATTGAGCTTCACAACACAGCCGGGCTGAACTCATCCCGCATTACACTGTAGCAGCACCCAGTCGGCCTCCCAGACCCCCACCCCCACCTCCTTCTCCCCTTCATTTCCCCCCATTCTTCTCCCGCAACCCCAACCTCCTCCACTACCATCTGGTGACCAAGAGAAAGGAACGCCGGGAAGCAGCTCGCACCGGCGCCCTCCCGCCCCACGGCCCTCGGCAGCGCCATCACCCTCCCTCCCGCCGGTGCCCTCCCGCCGCACGCCGGCAAAGGCAGCAGCTCCCAGGCCGGCCCCCTCTCGTTCCACGCCATAGGCAAGCAGAGAAGCTCCCAGGCAGGCCCTCTCCCGCCCCGAGCACCAAGCTCAGCCGCCACCGGTGAGACGCGTCGGCGCCCTCCCGCCACACGGCCTCCCTCCCGCCGGCGCCATCGCCCTCCCGACCCACGCCGGCAGAGGCAGAAGCTCCCGGTCCGGACCCCTCTCACTCCACGCCATAGGCAAGGAAAGAAGCTCCCAGAACGGCCCTTGCCTGCCCCGAGCACCAAGCTCTGCCGCCAGGGGTGAGACAAGCCGGCGCCCTCCTGCCCCACACCGCAGGCACGTCGGGATCGGAATCCAGGACATGTTCATCTCAATCGGAATTGATGACCCGATTGCTTTTTTTTATTCTGATCAAGGGCTTTTGTGTAAAGTTTGGACCTCATGGTAATTTCATACTTCTAAACATAAGTCTCAGCTCAGCCAAGCTCAACAAAACCACCAAACAACATCTCAACTTAGCCGAGCTCAACAAACCCAGGCTACCAAACAACCATCAAAATCTCAACACAACTTAGCTAGGATCAACATGTATGAGGTGAGATAGAGATTCTCGGTAGACCCGGGCTACCAAACACACCCTTATACTCTCCGTCGCGAAAACCCTATTACCGAGAGCCACGATACGGAAAAAGTTCCAGAGACGCCGCCGCCGCCAATCCCATCTCGGGGGATTCAGGAGATCGCCTCCGGCACCCTGCCGGAGAGGGGAATCATCTCCCGGAGGACTCTACATCACCATGATCGCCTCAGGACTGATGTGCGAGTAGTTCATCCTTGGACTATGGGTCCATAGCAGTAGCTAGATGGTTGTCTTCTCCTAATTGTGCTATCATGTTAGATCTTGTGAGCTGCCTATCATAATCAAGATCGTCTATTTGTAATGCTACATGTTGTGTTTGTTGGGATCCAATGAATATGGAATACTATGTCAAGTTGATTATCAATATATCATATATGTGTTGTTTATGATCTTGCATGCTCTCCGTTTCTAGTAGAGTCTCTGACCAAGTTGATACTTGTGACTCCAAGAGGGAGTATTTATGCTCGATAGTGGGTTCATGCCTCCATTGAATCTGGGACAGTGACAGAAAGTTCTAAGGTTGTGGATGTGCTGTTGCCACTAGGGATAAAACATCAATGCTTTGTCTAAGGATATTTGTGTTGATTACATTACGCACCATACTTAATGCAATTGTTTGTTGTTTGCAACTTAATACTGGAAGGGGTGCGGATGCTAACCCGAAGGTGGACTTTTTAGGCATAGATGCATGCTGGATAGCGGTCTATGTTATTTGTCGTAATGCCCTAAGTAAATCTCATATTAGTCATCATCATATGTATGTGCATTGTTATGCCCTCTCTATTTGTCAATTGCCCAACTGTAATTTGTTCACCCAACATGCTATTTCTTATTGGAGAGACACCACTAGTGAACTGTGGACCCCGGTCCATTCTTTTACATCTGAATACAATCTACTGCAATCATTGTTCTCTACTGTTCTTTGCAAACAAACATCATCTTCCACACCATACATTTAATCCTTTGTTTACAGCAAGCCGGTGAGATTGACAACCTCACTGCTAAGTTGGGGCAAAGTATTTTGATTGTGTTGTGCAGGTTCCACGTTGGTGCCGGAATCCCTGGTGTTGCGCCGCACTACACTCCGTCACCAACAACCTTCACGTGGCCCTTGACTCCTACTGGTTCGATAACCTTGGTTTCTTACTGAGGGAAAACTTGCTGCTGTACGCATCACACCTTCCTCTTGGGGTTCCCAACGGATGTGTGCTTCACGCGTTATCAAGCCAAGTAAAGTCTTTGATACTAAGGTTGATACTAGATTTGGATTACTGCGCAAAAACAGATTTCTTGCTGTCACGAATTTGAGTAGCCCCCTCTGTAGGTAACTCAGAAAAATTTGCCAATTTTTGTGTGTGATCCTCAGATATGTAAGCAACTTTCATTCAATTTGATCTTTTTCATCTGAGCAAGTTAAGTGCCTCTAAAAAATTCATCTTTACGGACTGTTCTGTTTTGACAGATTCTGCCTTTTATTTCGCATTGCCTGTTTTGCTATGTTGGATGGATTTGTTTGTTTCATTAACTTTCAGTAGCTTTGTGCAATGTCCAGAAGTGTTAAGAATGATTATGTCACCTCTAAACATGTGAATTTTTGATTATGCACTAACCCTCTAATCAGTTTGTTTTGAGTTTGGTGTGGAGGAAGTTTTCAAGGGTCAAGAGAGGAGGATGATACAATATGATCAAGAAGAGTGAAAAGTCTAAGCTTGGGGATGCCCCCGTGGTTCATCCCTGCATATTTCAAGAAGACTCAAGCATCTAAGCTTGGGGATGCCCAAGGCATCCCCTTCTTCATCGACAACTTATCAGGTTCTAGTGAAACTATATTTTTATTCCGTCACATCTTATGTGCTTTACTTCGAGCGTCTGTATGTTTTTATTTTTGTTTGTGTTTGAATAAAATCGTATCCTAGCATTCTTTTTTTGGGAGAGAGACACGCTCCGCTGTTTCATATGAACACTGGTGTTCTTAGCTTTACTTTTAATGTTCATGGCGAAGGTTGAAACTGCTTCGTTCATTGTTATTTGGTTGGAAACAGAAAATGCTTCATGTGGTAACTGGTATATTGTCTTGAATAATTGGATACTTGGCAATTGTTTTGCTCAAATAGATCATGTTTAAGCTCTTGCATCATGTACTTTGCACCTATTAATGAAGAACTACCATAGAGCTTGTTGAAATTTGGTTTGCATGATTGGTCTCTCTAAAGTCTAGATATTTTCTGGTGAAGTGTTTGAACAACAAGGAAGACAGTGTGGAGTCTTATAATGCTTGCAATATGTTCTTATGTAAGTTTTGCTGTACCGGTTCATACTTGTGTTTGCTTCAAACAACCTTGCTAGCCAAAGCCTTGTACTGAGAGGGAATTCTTCTCGTGCATCCAAAACCTTGAGCCAAAACCTATGCCATTTGTGTCCACCATACCTACCTACTATGTGGTATTTCTCTGCCATTCCAAAGTAAATTGCTTGAGTGCTACCTTTAAAATTTCATTCCTTGTCTTTGCAATATATAGCTCATGGGAAAATAGCCTTAAAACTATTGTGGTAAAGAATATGTAGCTTATGTATCTTATTTCTTATAAGTTGCTTGTTGAGCGGTAACTATGTTTCTGGGGACGCCATCAACTATTACACCTTTGTTGAATATCATTTGAGTTGCTATGCATGTTCGTCTTGTCTGAAGTAAGGGTGATTTATCATGATCAAATGGTTTGAGTATGCATATTGTTAGAGAAGAACTTTGGGCCGCTAACTGAAGCCATGTATCATGGTGGAAGTTTCAGTTTGGACATTAATCCTCAATCTCTTATGAGAATATTATCTGTTGTTGAATGCTTATGCATTAAAGAGGAGTCCATTATCTGTTTTCTATGTTTTCCCGGTATGGATGTCCACGAGTTGAGATCTATCAAAAACGAGAAATCAAATGCGATCTATCTCCTTGGACCTTTGTACAGGCGGCATAGAGGTACCCCTTTGTGACACTTGGTTGAAACATATGTTATGCAATGATAATCCATGGTAATCCAAGCTAATTAGGACAAGGTGCGAGCACTATTGGTATTCTATGCATGAGGCTTGCAACTTATAGGATGTCTTATGCATAACACATACGAATTATTACTACCGTTGACAAAATTGTTTCTATGTTTTCAAAATAAAAGCTCTAGCACAAAAATAGTAATCCATGCTTCCCTCTGCGAAGGGCCATTCTTTTACTTTATGTTGAGTCAGTTTACCTACTTCTTTCTATCTTAGAAGCAAACACTTCTGTCAACTGTGTGCATTGATTCCTACATGCTTGCTTATTTGCATTCATCATATTACTTTGTGTTGACAATTATCCATGAGATATACATGTTGAAGTTGAAAGCAACTGCTAAAACTTATATCTTCCTTTGTGTTGCTTCAAAACTTTCTACTAAGAATTTATTGCTTTATGAGTTAACTCCTATGCAAGTCTTATTGATGCTTGTCTTGAAAGTACTATTCATGAAAAGTCTTTGCTATATGATTCAGTTGTTTAATCATTGTCTTTACCATTGCTTCGAATCACTTCATTCATCTCATATGCTTTACAATAGTATTGATCAAGATTATGATAGCATGTCACTTCAGAAATTATCCTTGTTATCGTTTACCTACTCGAGGGCGAGTAGGAACTAAGCTTGGGGATGCTTGATACGTCTCAAACGTATCTATAATTTCTTATGTTCCATGCTAGTTTTATGACAATACTCACATGTTTTATATACACTTTACATCATTTATATGCATTTTCCGGCACTAACCTATTGACAAGATGCCGAAGCGCCAGTTCCTGTTTTGTGTTGTTTTTGGTTTCAGAAATCCTACAAAGGAAATATTCTCGGAATTGGATGAAACAAACGCCCAGGGTCTTATTTTTCCACGGAGCTTCCAGAAGACCGAAGAGGATGCGAAGTGGGGCCACGAGGCGCCCAAACCACAGGGCCGCGTGGCCAAGGGGGGGCCCGCGCCTCCCTATGGTGTGGGGCCCCTGTGCCGCCTCCGACTCTGCCCTTCCGCCTACTTATACTCTCCGTCGCGAAAACCATATTACCGAGAGCCACGATACGGAAAAATGTCTAGAGACGCCGCCGCCGCCAATCCTATCTCGGGGGATTTAGGAGATCGCCTCCGGCACCCTGCCGGAGAGGGGAATCATCTCCCGGAGGACTCTACATCACCATGATCGCCTCCGGACTAATGTGCGAGTAGTTCATCCTTGGACTATGGGTCCATAGCAGTAGCTAGATGGTTGTCTTCTCCTAATTGTGCTATCATGTTAGATCTTGTGAGCTGCCTATCATAATCAAGATCGTCTATTTGTAATGCTACATGTTGTGTTTGTTGGGATCCGATCAATATGGAATACTATGTCAATTTGATTATCAATCTATCATATATGTGTTGTTTATGATCTGGCATGCTCTCCGTTGCTAGTAGAGGCTCTGGCCAAGTTGATACTTGTGACTCCAAGAGGGAGTATTTATGCTCGATAGTGGGTTCATGCCTCCATTGAATCTGGGACAGTGACAGTAAGTGCTAAGGTTGTGGATGTGTTGTTGCCACTAGGGATAAAACATCAATGCTTTGTCTAAGGATATTTGTGTTGATTACATTACACACCATACTTAATGCAATTGTCTGTTGTTTGCAACTTAATACTGGAAGGGGTGCGGATGCTAACCCGAAGGAGGACTTTTTAGGCATAGATGCATGCTGGATAGCGGTCTATGTTATTTGTCGTAATGCCCTAAGTAAATCTCATATTAGTCATCATGATATGTATGTGCATTGTTATGCCCTCTCTATTTGTCAATTGCCCAACTGTAATTTGTTCACCCAACATGCTATTTCTTATTGGAGAGACACCACTAGTGAACTGTGGACCCCCGTCCATTCTTTTACATCTGAATACAATCTACTACAATCATTGTTCTCTACTGTTCTTCGCAAACAAAAATCATCTTCCACACCATACATTTAATCCTTTGTTTACAGCAAGCCGGTGAGATTGACAACCTCACTGTTAAGTTGGGGCAAAGTATTTTGATTGTGTTGTGCAGGTTCCACATTGGCGCCGGAATCCCTGGTGTTGCGCCGCACTACACTCCGTCACCAACAACCTTCATGTGGCCCTTGACTCCTACTGGTTTGATAACCTTGGTTTCTTACTGAGGGAAAACTTGCTGCTGTACGCATCACACCTTCCTCTTGGGGTTCCCAACGGACGTGTGCTTCACGCGTTATCAAGCTGTAGTATCCTGTGAAACATCATAGAGAGGAACCGTGACAGGCACAATAGTAGTCATATGATTATCAGTTATAGAGGCACTCTCATGAGAGATATGTGTAGGTAGAAGGAGAATTTCTCGTTTAAGGAGAGCACCGGCATTTGGATGAAGAGCTTGAAAAGGAAAAACATTTTCATCGAAGACAACATCAAGAGATATGTATACACGTCCTGTAGAGACATCAAGACATTTAACTCCTTTATGCATGGGACTATAGCCAAGAAAAACACACCGCTGGGAGCGGAAAGCGAGCTTGCGTTTGTTATAGGGACGAAGGTTGGGCCAACAAGCACAACCAAAAATGTGAAGTGCATCATAGTTAGGCATGATATTGAGAAGACGCTCAGCGGGAGACTGAAGATCAATAACTTTGCTAGGGAGCAAGTTAATGAGAAAAGTGGCAGTAAGAAAGGCTTCATCCCAATATTTAAGAGGCATCGATGCATTTGCAAGCAAGGCAAGACCAACTTCAGCTATATGATGATGTTTACGTTCAGCAGAGCCATTTTGTTGGTGAGCATGAGGACATGAAACATGATGTGTAATGCCAGCCTTTTGAAAGAAAGAGTTTAACTTTTCATACTCACCCCCCCAATTAGTTTGCATAGTGACAATTTTTCTATCAAACTTGCGCTCAACAAATTGTTGGAAATTAAGAAAGGCTTGATAAACATCGGAGCGCTTCTTAAGCAAATAGATCCAGGTAAATTTACTAAAATCATCAATGAAGCTTACATAGTACTCATGTTTCCCAAAAGAAAGAGGTGCTGGTCCCCATACATCAGAAAAAACTTGTTCCAGAGGAACAGTGGATCGACTAGTAGAGATGGGGTAGGGCAACTGGTGGCTCTTGGCAAGTTGACAAGAGTCACATACATAAGGAGTACTTTCTGGGGTCTAAGCTATTTTATTTCTTCTAAGAACTTGCTGAACGACAAATGAAGAAGGATATCCTAAATGGCGATGCCACGTGGAGGAGGACGACTTTATTGTGATGAAGGCATGCTTGGAGGCTGCAGAGGTGATGGGCATCAGTGGATAGCACGGACCTCTTAACAGAATTCGGCGTGTTGCTTGGTCCTTTATCAAAAAATGAAAAGGATGAAACTCAATAAAGACATGATTCTCAAGAGTAAATCAATGTACTGATAGTAGATTTTTAGTGGCATTAGGAACATGTAAGATATCTGTAAGGCTGTAACATCCCAAATTTTAAAACAAAGAGAAAATGAATTTCCCTATTTCCAAAAATGAGAACCAACAAAAACTTGTATTGCATCTTGTGCAATGCATAGTGCTCATGCTTAATTCCTGTGCTATTGCCATGATGAGTGTTGTTATGTTTATCAAAGTTTCCAACACCCTAAACCTTACTCTCCTTTTTACCATCCAAGATAAAACAAAATAAAAAGAAATTAAATTAAAAAGAAAAGGCCTATGTAAGCCTATGGCTATTCTTGCAAATAATGAACTAGGCCATGTCCAACCTTGTTGGAAGGTTTGAAAAACCTCCACACACCTAACCTAGTGCTTACCAACTAAATCCATTGTGAAACAAAAAGGAAATAAAATTATACCTAAAGGCATATGTGGCATATAGCCCTAATGTCAAATCTTGACCTATGCACTTCTACCTTGCCCAAATGGTGTGAAACCATCACTAAACCTAATCTAACCCTTAATGGACCCTAGACCATACCCAAGTAAAGCAAGGGGAACAAAATAGAAGAATAAGGAAAATTGGAATATCACCTCATATGAGGCTATGGCCATATTTGCAAATCCTTAACCAAGGCCATAATGGCTTGTGCCAATGCTTGGGAAACATCAATAGATCAATAAAAACACTTTTGCATCAAAGAAACACAAATCAAAGCCAAGGAAATTTCAAATTCTCATCACATATGATAATGGTCAAATCTGCCCATAATAAAATGTTACCCACTTTGAGCCCCTGGTTTAAGAGATTGTTAAACTAAACCTTCTCAATTCTTTCCACCTCATCCAAGACCATATCAAGATGAACACTTTTTGTGTTGACCACCATAGTTGACTCTGCCTCTATTGCTCAATATAAAATTGGCAAGTGGCAACATTGAAACAAAGTGTAGATCTTACCCATTTTGAAATTTCTCAAAACAGCACCATTTGGCACACCACCACCACCACTATGCTCCAAATATTATTTGAATCAACCTCACCAAAAAGAATTGCAAGATTCAAACAAAGTGTTCATGCGGCCATTTGGTCGAACACATGGCAGGCAGGAATCAAATTTGCACATACATGTTATTATCCAACAGATTCTTGCCTAAACCTCTGTTGCTTTGTGATCATCAACACCCTGGTACTTCCTCTACATCAAGCCAAGACTTTGCAACCCCTTTTTCAGTGGAGACACGCTCCCTTTTCATCCATGCCGAGCACCATGCCCCTCTCATGCCACTCATCTTTTCCCTCTCTCTGGTCCACAACACCATGTCTCCTGGCTAGCCCACACTGCCTCCAGCACGCTTGAATCATCCCTGGGTGAAGACGAGCACGCCAGCGCCTGGAACGCGACACGCCCGTACGCGCCCAGACGCGCCCAGACCATGCCAGGACACACCCAGACACACGCTGAACGCGCCAGAGCACGCTGTCGCGCCGTCGCCTCCGTCCTCCCCTACTCCTCCAATTCTGCATCGAGCACCACCACCTATCCAGCTAGCCCGTAGACACGCTCGAACGCACGCAGAGGCACCATCGCCGTCATCCTCTTCAAGCTTTCTCCGCCGTACCCGTGGCAGACTCGACATGACCCCGAGCGATCCCCTCGCCTTTTCTCTACGCCAGCGCACCGTTGAGCATCGCCATGATGCTGGCCATCACACGCGCACCTCGCCTTGCCCCTTCGCCGCTCCAATCATCGCCGCCATGATCGACCGCACGCGCACCCCCGCAGCACCCCTCCACCCTATAAATACCAGCCCTCCCTGGACGATTTCTCCACACCATTTCGCTCCCCATCTTCTTCTCGATCTCCTCCACCCCTTGCTCCTCACATTGTCACCGGTAGCCACTTAATTTTACACCGGAGCCCGCGGAACCGCCGCAGACACCGCCGTCTATTTCGCCCACCCCCGGAGCTCCCACAACCACCGTTGACACCGCCATCCTCGACAACCTCCTCCTGCACCTCGCCGCCCATCGTCAGAGCGCCGGTGAGCTCGCGGACCCCTACCCTCGCCGCCACTAAGCCCCCTCTCGTCGGAGACGACAGCGCTTCTCGCTTGTCCGATCCAGTTCTAATCCGACGGCCCTAGTTGAAACATACCGGTTCACTGTTTACACGCCACTGACTCGTGGAGCCCACCCTGTTAGGCGGCCCGCGTGCAACGTGCGCATAGCTGGGCCGGCCCGTTAAATTTTCCCGCGCAGCCCACCAATTTGAATTACTTAATTTGATTTGTGACACAAATTCTTTACTGGTGCCCAATTCAAAATTGAATAACTTCAAATCCCTTGAACCAAATTTGGTGAAATTTATATATTTGTAAAGCTCATGAAATTATCTGTCCAACCCCACTGGTCTCAACCCTAGATTATTTGTAGAATTGGTGTGATAAAAATAACAAGGCAGTAAGTTTTCAAACTTCAAAGAACTCTTAAAAATCAACCATGATGAATTTTGAGGTGATTCAAATTCTCATAATTCACATTTCAAGTACTATAATTGTTTATGTGAAAATATGATATGGTTGTTTCATATGATCATGGGCTAAAATCAAAAACTGGCTATGTAGTCAATACTAGCCCATTTAAATTATTTTCAAATTTAGGATTTTAAATCTATGAGGTGTAGCACCTCATTTAAATCATCTTCCAAAGTAGTAGGAAGTAATGTGATGACCCTTGTTGCATGGTCTCATACTTGCTCACTTGAGGACCTTAAATCAAAGTAGGATTTAAATTTGCATGAGGTATAGTCCCTCATTTAAATCTTTTTGCCAAATAATAAATATGGAGTGTTGACTTTGGTCAACATGGTCTCATACTTCTTATTTGAGGATATTAAATCTTAAGAGGATTCAGTGAGAGGAAATTATTTCTCCAAAGGAAATAAATAGAAAACCCTAATCCCTATTTCAATAAGAGGAGTTGTGTATTCCAAACACAAAAGAAGAAAACCCTAGTGTTGTGTGAATAATGATTGGGATGATGCTAGATCATCTTGTGTGAGCCATTAAGGCTAATTAATCTACTTAAGTATTGTTTGGTGATTGTATCCTCGTATTCGTTTATTGACGCTAGTACCGGAGACTATCAAGAGGAGGAGGTCTTCTACCAAGAGGAAGAAGAAGAGAACTTTGATCACTACCCCCAATCAAGGCAAGCTAATATTCTTGCAAGTTGCCCTAGTGCAAAGCTCTACAAGAGCAAGGCAGCATTACATATTACTTTATGCTTAATGATCCTATCCCAAGTTCTTACCTTACAAGTTTTTGACTTTAGTTTATCAAAGTTTATTTTTGATTCATGATTCACTTGGTCTAGATATGGAGTAGTACAAGAGCATCAAATTTAGCCTAGAGAAATACCAGCTAATTAGCACCCCTCATGACTAGTTGCTAGTGCTAACAACTAAAAGTGACAACTCTAGATGGGAACTTGTGAAAACCAATGACTTTGAAAACCTTTGAATGATGAGTCATTCTATTGAAAGATTTTGAAGGTGAATATGACTTATGAATGACATGGTGAATTTTACCAAAAATTGATGGCTGGGTTCGGATGCGATACCATTCCAATTTCAAGTACCCCCACAATACCTGAATCTGGGTAAGGCTTAACTAGAAACTTATGTATTTTAGTATGGGTTCCCTCTGAACAAGCGTCATAGGGGTTATGTCAAGGCTGCCTCCATTGAAAGTGAAATGACGTGAAATAAGGTGAATGTCCTACCCAAGCCCTGTGCAGTTCCCAGGCTGACGATTTGTCTTCACTGGGAGGCCAAGCTCATGGGGAGAGGTGCCTATACTAGGGTATGTAAATGAAAGGTTATGATTGGTAGTTCGCACACTGAGTGCGATAAATCAGGGCCAGTTACCCCTGACAGATTATTGCAATTATTGTGGCACAAGTGTACGACCTCTGCAGAGTGTAAACCTATTTGAATAGCCGCGTCGGCGGTCATGGACAGTTGGAAAGGCCATACTGTTCCGTCATCAGAACTTTTCAAAATATGATATGTAACTTGTGACTTGTGACTTGAAAGAGAAATGTGACTTTGACTTTTGAATCACAGCTGAGTTGTGGGAATGACACTAATGTTCCCACTGGAGTTAAGTTAGGCAAATGAAGAGTCTGGTTTACTAAAGTTTTTATGAAATAAAACTGGCTTTATGCAAATGAACCTAGAGCTTAGAACCCCCTTACTATAGTTGATAATGCTTACACTAGTATTAATTTGCGAGTACTTTAAAGTACTCATTGCTGTGTCCCTGGCTATTCAAATGGCCAGACTATGAAGATGAGCCCCAGTACTAGGATGAAGGACAGCAAGACGTCTACGACAACTAGGACCACTCCTGATGTCAACAGTTGCCTGTGGAGCAGATGGACTACTACGCTACTTCCGTTGTGTGTTTTGTATTGGATACTTAGATCCCCTATGTTGTATTAAGTCTGGATCATGTGATCCTTTGTTGTAAAACAATTATGAGTTGTAATGAATGATGTTCTGTGATATCAATCTATTGTGTCTCGCAAAAACAATATTCCTGGGATTGCGATGTATGGCATAATAGGCATCTGGACTTAAAAATACGGGTGTTGACAAGTTGGTATCAGAGCCATTGTTTGACCTTAGGAGACCCTAGTTAGAAAGGACGTCTGAAAAACTTAGTTTCAAAACCAATGAAGTGAATATTTATGAAAATTTATTCTCACTCTTATCCTTGAGATCTTTTCAAAATGAGAAACCCATGCTCTATTTTTCCTTATACTACTACAGAAAATTTTGACACACTGCTCACTTCTCTAACTTACTCATCCTAATTCTTCCCAGATGGAGTACACGTGCAAGTCCTATCAGCTTGGCCACGGAGGAAACCTAATGTTCGAGAAGGATTTGAAGCAACTAGTTGAATATCTAGGACGCCCGTATCCCGAGTTCTACGGAATACCACTCAATAATCAGTCGGGAAGACAACCTCGGTGGGAAGTTACTGCAGATCTGAGAGGAAAGCTAGGAGCCCCAATTTGGGAAACCATCCGGTTTTCTGTAACGGAGAACACTTGGAAGGATGGAATAGCTAGAGCCATGCAAGAAGCAATTGCCCGTCTGTGTGGACAGAATGTGAACAAGCTCAATAACACTCGCTTCATTTACTACCCAAGACATGACCCCATGGGAAGGCCAATAACCATGCCACCGCACCCGGAGATGAACCACTATGTGGCATATCTGGATTTCATGTTGTACCAGACCCGTAAGGAGTTGGACAACGCCCTCATCTTTCGCCAAGCACATTACCCGTGAAGATGAAGAATCCACCCTGAAGAGTAGTATCACTAAAGCACTTGAGTAGGTGTGAGTTTGTATCAGGATCCCCTTGTATCGTAGAACGAATGAATGGTTCTTCAAACCAACGGTGTGTTAGCTTTGTAATGTGTGATGTTTGGTATGAACGAAAAAGTGTTGTTGGTTTTTACCCCCTCAACACTACTCAACTTTTCAAGTTTTGAAATTTTTGAACTTTAAACCAAACAAACCATAGAAATTTCCCTCTTATCTTATCATCTACCTCAATGTTCAGATGGCCCCACCAACCCACAGCACCAACCAAGACGCCATAATGCAGATGCTGCAGATGATGATGGCAGATAGAGAAGCCGAGAGAGCTGAACGACAAGCCAATATTGCCGCACTGCAGCAGATAGCCCAGAACAATCAAGGCCATGGAAACCATGATCACCCGGGATCCAAACTGAAGAATTTTCAGAACACCAACCCTCCAATGTTCCGCAAGACTGAAGAGCCGTTAGATACTGATGACTGGCTCCAGAAAATGGAGAACAACCTAGAAGTTGCGGGAGTTGAAGCCGCAGAGAAAGTACTGTTTGCCACCCACTACCTGTCAGGACCTGCCAGAGCCTGGTGGACAAGTGCCCGTGCAATGAATGCGGGTCAAATGATGACTTGGGAAGACTTCAAACTCAAGTTCAGCAAATACCATGTGCCCCAAGGACTGATCAAGAAGATGAGAGACGAGTTCCGCGAACTCAAACAAGGAAGAATGTCCGTGGTGGAATACCGCGACAGATTCCTCACTCTGTCAAGGTACGCCCCAGATGAGACCGACACCAACGAGAAGAGGAAGGAAAGATTTCTGAATGGACTGCATGATGAAATGCAAACTGTGTTAGTGAACATTCCGTTCGCTGACTTGGAAGCCCTTGTGGACTCAGCCATACAGATGGAAGGGAAGCTGCATCAAGCCAACGAGAACCGCAACCGCAGGATGATGAACCAGAATGGACCCCACCATACACAGAAGTACCGCAATAATTCATCTGGAGGATTTGCCTCAAGAAACAACAAGCCACCTGCTCAGACGTATCGCCCAAACTACACCAACAACAATGGAGGACCCCCGAAGCCAGGAGGCAACAACAACAACCACAACAACAACAATAGCAACCACAACAACAACAACAACCACCCCAATGGCAACAACAACAACCTCAATACTGCCCCACGGACTGGGAGCAATGCTACCCCCATTGCCCCACGGGACAAGTCAACGGTAACCGGCTATGAATGTGGAACTGTGGGTCACTACTCCAATGAGTTCCCCAAGAAACTGGCAAAGGCTGCCCCCAATACTGCTGCACCTGCCCAATAACAGCGCCGCTTCGCAGCTAAAAGGAACCTGAACAACCGCAACGGCCGTCTCTACCACATGAATGCAACAGAAGCACAGGAAGCACCTCAGGCCATGCCAAGTATGTTTTCCTGTAATCCAATTGCTCAATCTCTCTTAGGAACCTAACTTTTCTTAAAATCTCAGGACGAGATTTGTTTAAGGGGGAAGGGTTTGTAACATCCCAAATTTTAAAACAAAGAGAAAATGAATTTCCCTATTTCCAAAAATGAGAACCAACAAAAACTTTTATTACATCTTGTTCAATGCATAGTGCTCATGCTTAATTCCTGTGCTGTTGCCATGATGACTGTTGTTATGTTTATCAAAGGTTCCAAAACCCTAAACCTTACTCTCCTTTTTACCATCCAAGATAAAACAAAATAAAAAGAAATTAAATTAAAAATAAAAGGCCTATGTAAGCCTATGGCTATTCTTGCAAATAATGAACTAGGCCATGTCCAACCTTGTTGGAAGGTTTGAAAAACCTCCACACACCTAACCTAGTGCTTACCAACTAAATCCATTGTGAAACAAAAAGGAAATAAAATTATACCTAAAGGCATATGTGGCATATAGCCCTAATGTCAAATCTTGACCTATGCACTTCTACCTTGTCCAAATGGTGTGAAACCATCACTAAACCTAATATAACCCTTAATGGACCCTAGACCATACCCAAGTAAAGCGAGGGGAACAAAATAGAAGAATAAGGAAAATTGGAATATCACCTCATATGAGGCTATGGCCATACTTGCAAATCCTTAACCAAGGCCACAATGGCTTGCGCCAATGCTTGGGAAACATCAATAGATCAATAACAAACACTTTTGCATCAAATAAACACAAATCAAAGCCAAGGAAATTTCAAATTCTCATCACATATGATAATGGTCAAATCTGCCCATAAGAAAATGTTACCCACTTTGAGCCCCTGGTTTAAGAGATTGTTAAACTAAACGTTCTCAATTCTTTCCACCTCATCCAAGACCATATCAAGATGAACACTTTTTGTGTTGACCAGCATAGTTGACTCTGCCTCTATTGCTCAATATAAAATTGACAAGTGGCAACATTGAAACAAAGTGTAGATCTTACCCATTTTGAAATTTCTCAAACCAGCACCATTTGGCACACCACCACCACCACTATGCTCCAAATATTATTTGAATCAACCTCACCAAAAAGAATTGCAAGATTCAAACAAAGTGTTCATGCAGCCATTTGGTCGAACACATGGCAGGCAGGAATCAAATTTGCACATACATGCTATTATCCAACAGATTCTTGCCTAAACCTCTGTTGCTTTGTGATCATCAACACCCTGGTACTTCCTCTGCACCAAGCCAAGACTTTGCAACCCCTTTTTCAGTGGAGACATGCTCCCTTTTCATCCATGCCGAGCACCATGCCCTTCTCAAGCCACTCATCTTTTCCCTCTCTCTCTGGTCCACACCACCATGTCTCCTGGCTAGCCCACACTGCCTCCAGCACGCTTGAATCATCCCTGGGTGAAGACGAGCACGCCAGCGCCTGGAACGCGACACGCCCGTAGGGGCCCAGACGCGCCCAGACCATGCCAGGACACGCCCAGACACGCGCTGAATGCACCAGAGCACGCCATCGCACCGTCGCCTCCGTCCTCCCCTACTCCTCCAATTCTGCATCGAGCACCACCACCTATCCAGATAGCCCGTAGACACGCTCGAACGCACGCAGAGGCACCATCGCCGTCGTCCTCTTCAAGCTTTCTCCGCCGTACCCGTGGCAGACTCGACATGACCCCGAGCGATCCCCTCACCTTTTCTCTGTGCCAGCGCGCCGTTGAGCATCGCCATGATGCTGGCCATCCCACGCGCACCTCGCCTTGCCCCTTCGCCGCTCCAATCGTCGCCGCCATGATCGACCGCATGCGCACCCCCACAGCACCCCTCCACCCTATGAATACCAGCCCTCCCTAGACGATTTCTCCACACCATTTCGCTCCCCATCTTCTTCTCGATCTCCTCCACCCCTTGCTCCTCCACATTGTCGCCGGAGGCCACTTAATTTCATGCCGGAGCCCGCGGAACCGCCGCAGACACCACCGTCGATTTCGCCCACCCTCGGAGCTCCCACAACCACCGCTGACACCGCCGTCCTCGACAACCTCCTCCTGCACCTCGCCGCCCATCGCCGGAGCACCGGTGAGCTCGCCGGACCCCTTCCCTTGCTGCCAGTAAGCCCCCTCTCGCCGAAGACGATGACGCTTCTCGCTCGTCCGATCCAGTTCTAATCCGATGGCCCCAGTTGAAACATACCGGTTCGCTGTTTACACGCCACTGACGCGTGGAGCCCACCCTGACAGGCGGCCTGCGTGCAACGTGCGCATAGCTGGGCCGGCCCGTTAAATTTTCCTGCACAGCCCACCAATTTGAATTAGTTAATTTGATTTGTGACACAAATTCTTTACTGGTGCCCAATTCAAAATTGAATAACTTCAAATCCCCTGAACCAAATTTGGTGAAATTTATATATTTGGAAAGCTCATGAAATTATCTGTCCAACCCCACTAGTCTCAACCCTAGATTCTTTGTAGAATTGGTATGATAAAAGTAACAAGGCAGTAAGTTTTAAAAATTCAAAGAATTCTTAAAAATCAACCGTGATGAATTTTGAGGTGATTCAAATTCTCATAATTCACATTTCAAGTACTCCAATTGTTTATGTGAAAATATGATATGGTTGTTTCATATGATCATGAGCTAAAATAAAAAATTGGCTATGTAGTCAATACTAGCCCATTTAAATTATTTTCAAATTTAGGATTTTAAATCTATGAGGTGTAGCACCTCATTTAAATCATCTTCCCAAGTATTACGAAGTAATGTGATGACCCTTGTTGCATGGTCTCATACTTGCTCACTTGAGGATCTTAAATCAAAGTAGGATTTAAATTTGCATGAGGTATAGTCCCTCATTTAAATCTTTTTCCCAAATAATAAATATGGAGTGTTGACTTTGGTCAACATGGTCTCATACTTCTTATTTGAGGAGATTAAATCTTAAGAGGATTCAATGAGAGGAAATTATTTCTCCAAAGGAAATAAATAGAAAACCCTAATCCCTATTTCAATAAGAGGAGTTGTGTATTCCAAACACAAAAGAAGAAAACCCTAGTGTTGTGTGAATAATGATTGGGATGATGCTAGATCGTCTTGTGTGAGCCATTAAGGCTAATTAGTCTACTTAAGTATTGTTTGGTGATTGTATCGTCGTATTCGTTTATAGACGCTAGTACCGGAGACTATCAAGAGGAGGAGGTCTTCTACCAAGAGGAAGAAGAAGAGAACTTTCATCACTAACCCCAATCAAGGAAAGCGAACTTTCTTGCAAGTTGCCCTAGTGCAAAGCTCTACAAGAGCAAGGCACCATTACATATTACTTTATGCTTAATGATCCTATCCCTAGTTTTTACCTTACAAGTTTTTGACTTTGGTTTATCAAAGTTTATTTTTGATTCATGATTCACTTGGTCTAGATATGGAGTAGTACAAGAGCATAAAATTTATGTTGGAGATATGCCCAAGAGGCAATAATAAAAGTGGTTATTATATATCTTTATGTTTATGATAAATGTTTATATACCATGCTATAATTGTATTAACCGAAACATTGATACATGTTTGTTATGTAAACAACAATGAGTCCCTAGTAAGCCTCTTAACTAGCTTGTTGATTAATAGATGATTAGTTTCATAATCATGAACATTGGATGTTATTAATAACAAGGTTATATCATTATATGAATGATGTAATGGACACACCAAATTAAGCGTAGCATAAGATCACGTCATTAAGTTATTTGCTATAAGCTTTCGATACATAGTTACCTAGTCCTTTCGACCATGAGATCATGTAAATCACTTATACCGGAAAGGTACTTTGATTACATCAAATGCCACGTCGTAAATGGGTGGTTATAAAGGTGGGATTAAGTATCCAGAAAGTATGAGTTGAGGCATATGGATCAACAGTGGGATTTGTCCATCCCGATGACGGATAGATATACTCTGGGCCCTCTCGGTGGAATGTCGTCTAATGTCTTGCAAGCATATGAATAAGTTCATAAGAGACCACATACCACGGTACGAGTAAAGAGTACTTGTCAGGAGACAAGGTTGAACAAGGTATAGAGAGATACCGATGATCAAACCTCGGACAAGTAAAATATCGCGTGCCAAAGGGAATTGGTATCGTATGTGAATGGTTCATTCGATCACTAAGTCATCGTTGAATATGTTGGAGCCATTATGGATCTCCAGATCCCGCTATTGGTTATTGGTCGGAGAGAGTTCTCAACCATGTCCACATAGTTCGCGAACCGTAGGGTGACACACTTAAGGTTTGATGTTGTAATAGTAGAACTTGAATATGGAATGGAGTTCGAAGTTTTGTTCGGAGTCTCGGATGAGATCCCGGACATCACGAGGAGTTTCGGAATGGTCCGGAGAATAAGATTCATATATAGGAAGTCATTTTATAAGTTTGAAAATGATCCGGTGAATTTATGGAAGGTTCTAGAAGGTTCTAGAAAAGTCCAGAAGAATTCACTTTGGAAGGCGGAGTCCCGGTGGGACTCCACCACCCATGGCCGGCCAACCCTAGAGGGGGGAGTCCAAGGTGGACTCCACCAAGGGGGCCGGCCACCCCCCCCCCCCTCATGGAAGGGTGGGAATCCCACTTGAGGGCTTGTTCGGCTGGGGTGTTTTGTTGTGTAATATCCGACGTGTATTGGGTGATAACATTACAATACACAGGGTGCGGCAGTGTTTTAGACGTGTATTGGATGGGAACAGCTGCCTCGCTGCGTTGTCTCTCTGCTGTAACTAGCTAGGAGCTCAGCACACGTACGTAACTTTGACAGATGACACACACACCACCTAGCTATGCATGCACGCTCTCCTCGGGCAGACCACCGCCAGTAGCAAAGTCGTGTACACACTGACCAATAGATAAAACGCGAGTACCCCCTCGCGGCTCTGATTCACTCCAACCCGGCGAGTTTTTTGCGGGATTGCCAGGCTAATCTCGTCCTGCCGAACGGTCTGTGTAGAGTTTTAGGTATGTTGTTGGGTTGGCCTGGTTAAATACACTCCAAACCCTGCAAAACCACGAATACCGAACGGGGCCTGAGGTGGGAGTCCCACCTTGGGTAGGTTTCCCTACAACATGTAAGGTTTTGGGTTGGGGTCTTATTCGAAGACTTGTAGTCCAACACTTGGGGGTTCCACCTATATAATGAGGGGCCAAGGGGAGGGGGCCGGCCACCACAACACCACCACCTTGGCCGCACCCCAAGGAGGCCGTCCACCCCCTCTTCACTCTGGGCGTTCGGGAAATCCCGAAATTTCGGGACGGGAAATTCGGGAAAAAAATATTTCGGGATCTGAAAAATGACACCCGAAAATACATCATAATATTTGACTCCCGATAATTCGGGTACCCGATAATTCGGGTTCGGGATCGGGAATTCCTGAACATCCCGAAATAACATACTGCAAAAAAAAATTGACATCAAGAAGCCAAGATGGAGAGTTTCAGCAGCCGCCCTTCTCAACTCCAAACACGATACTCCATCTAGTACCTACTCTCCCGCAACACAGAGTCAAGATAGATCCTGCTGCTTGGTCTCCACGGCGAGGCGACGAACAGCGAGCGCGGAGGCGTCCTGACAACTGTCGACGAGGGAGCTGCGCGAGGCCGCACGGAGGGAGCTACGCGAGGCCGCGAGGCCACGACCACGAGGCCGGACGCGAGGCGCCCCCACTCCTCATCCACGTCACGGGCTCGTGCCGTAGTCCCGTTCTTCTGCTCGATTGATTGTGGCGGCTGGAAACTTGGAGCGGGGAGGGAGGATGATGTGTGCGGCTGTGCGCTCGTAATAGTCTAGGTTACTCCCGCATCTCTCCACTTGGGCTGGGCTTAGGGCACCTGGGCTTTTTTATTTATGATTGTTCATGGGCTGCTAGGGATATTCGGGATATTCGGGTGCCAAGTCTACAGGCCCGAAATTCCTGAAATAATTTCGGGAATTCGAAACAACTTCCCGAATAGATGCTCGGGAATTTCGGGTTCGGGATATACGGGTTCGGGATCGGGAATTTCGGGTTCGGGATTCGGGATTCGGGTTTTATGCCCGGAGTGACCCCCTCTCCCCAAACCCTAGCCGCCCCACTCCTCCCCCTCTCCCGCAACGCTTAGCAAAGCTCCGCCGGAGATCTCCATCGCCACCGCCACCACGCCGTCGTGCTGACGGATTCAAGGAGGAGCTACTACTTCCGCTGCCCGCTGGAACGGGGAGAAGGACGTCGTCTTCATCAACACCGAACGTGTGACCGAGTATGGAGGTGCTGCCCGATTGTGGCACCGTCAAGATCTTCTACGCGCTTTTGCAAGCGGTAAGTGATCGTCTACCGCAGCAACAAGAGCCTCATCTTGTAGGCTTTGGAAATCTTCAAGGGTGAGTCTCGTTCATCCCCTCGTTGCTACCGTCTTCTAGATTGCATCTTGGCTTGGATTGCGTTCTCGCGGTAGGAAATTTTTTGTTTTCTATGCTACGAATCCCTACAGTGGTATCAGAGCCGTGTCTATGCATAGATGGTTGCACGAGTAGAACACAATTGTTTTGTGGGCGTTGATGCTTATGTTGTCTTTAGTTTGAGTACTTTGCATCTTTGTGGCATAGTGGGATGAAGCGGCTCGGGCTAACTTTACATGACCGTGTTCATGACACTTGCTCCTCGTTCGACATGCAACTTGTATTGCATAAGAGGCTTTGCGGGTGTCTGTCTCTCCTACTATAGTGAAGATTCAACTTACTCTTCTATTGACAACACTAGTATCACCGTTGTGGTTCATGTTCGTAGGTAGATTAGATCTCACTCGAAAACCCTAAACCACGTAAAATATGAAAACCAAATTAGAGACGTCTAACTTGTTTTTGCAGGGTTTGGTGATGTGATATGGCCATAATGTGATGATGAATATGTATGAGATGATCATTATTGTATTGTGGCAACCGGCAGGAGCCTTATGGTTGTCTTTAAATTTCATGTTGAGTAGTATTTCAAAGTAGTTGTAATAGTTGCTACATGGGAGAACAATCATGAAGATGGCGCCATTGACCTTGACGCTACGCCGACGATGATGGAGATCATGCCCGTTGATGATGGAGATCATGTCCGTGCTTTGGAGATGAAGATCAAAGGCGCAAAGACAAAAGGGCCATATCATATCACATATGAACTGCATGTGATGTTAATCCTTTTATGCATCTTATTTTGCTTAGATCGCGACGGTAGCATTATAAGATGATCCCTCTCACTAAAATATCAAGATAATAAAGTGTTCATCCTTAGTAGCACCGTTACTAACACTTGTCGTTTCGAAACATCTCGTGATGATCGGGTATGATAGATTCAACAAGTGCATACAACGGGTGCAAGCCAGTTTTGCACACGCGGATACTAAGGTGGCCTTGACGAGCCTAGCATGTACAGACATGGTCTCGGAACACGTGATACCGAAAGGTAGAGCATGAATCATATGATTGATATGATGAACACTTTGAGTGTTCGCCATTGAAGTTACATCTTGTCTCGTGATGATCGGGCTTGGTGTGGTGGATTTGGTTCGTGTGATCACTAAGACAATTCGAGGGATATTGTTTTGAGTGGGAGTTCACCTAGATTTTTTAATTATGTTGAATTAAAATTTGAACTCAATTTGTCATAAACTTAGTCTAAACTATTGCAAATATATGTTGTAGATATGGCGTCCTGTTGGCGTCCGAAAACCTCCGGCGAGCAACGGCTGGCAACACGAAGAGCCGGGAACAACCTAGAGTTGCGGCTGGCCCTGGTCCCTCCGAGCGACGGCCCGCAAAGCTCCTGGTATGCACGTCCCGATGCTGGTGCAAGGGCGTGCCACCTGACCTATACCTGGTCAGGAAGGTGATGGATTTGCTTCGCTTAGTTTCCTGCATGGCATACACGTAAACATTAAATACGAGGCTCGATCGGCTCTCAGGTTGTCCTGTGAATCGGCTCAAGGAGCCGATCCACCCATGGTTCGTATGAGGTCTACGATCACATGGTGGTCCTGCTTGATCAATATACAGCTAAAACGACCTACGACGATTTAGGGTTTTCACCACATAATCGGAACATCCTACGCGTGATTGAGCCTGGCAGCCACGCACGGTGATAATAAACCAACCCTAGACAAGGCCTAAAAACCAACATGAAGTTGATCCCCGAAACATCTTATCTAGGGCTAGCAAATTGCACCCTACGTGCTACTGGATCCTTCAACCCGTTTGCAAGGCCTAACTATGCAGATATTAAACTAATCCTTGAAGAACAAGGAAGAATCATAACAGATCGGATCTACTAAACATGGACCAAGCAAGGTGCCGCCCCTACACCTAAGATAGGTGTAAGGGCGGCTAGACGTCTAAGGGTTGCATGGACAAAAGCATGTATCGTGGTAAAACAATGCTAACCCTAACACATCTATGATAACTACGTTGCTCGCCATCAACAAGGCTTCAGCACGAGCAACGCATGAACAACGAATAAACGTATACTGCCTAGATCGCAAGATGCGATCTAGGCAGCATGATGCTTACCCGGAAGAAACCCTCGAAACAAAGGGGTTGGCGATGCGCCTAGATTGGTTTGTGATGAACGTGATTGTTGTTTTTCTCAATAACCCTAGATACATATTTATAGTCCGTAGACTTTCTAACGTGGGAATAATCCCAACCGTGCACGAGCCAAACTCTAACTAACCGACACGTATCCTACTATGTTTACAGATACAAGGGCAAATTAACCCAAACTTCGTGTACAAGGCCGCTTCATGTATATCTTCCATGTATATTCTTCAAGCCCATCTTAATTACGGCCCACCTCTGATCCGGTTAAATTCTGGTGATAACACATGCCCCCCTGGTTTTGGAATTGATAATTCCAAAATCACTCTGCTTTTTCTTCGTCGGGTCATGTCGTAGCAGAGCAAAACCGTCGTAGTATCCTTCATCATGATGCCTTGCCTTCTTTTTATTTCTTTGGGCACCACCTCCTCGGAAACTGCTGTGGCATTGAATCTCCACTATATCCCCTTTTATTTAACCGCTCCAAACAATTTCGCCACTTCATCCCCTTGCTCTGTTCTGGCCATCGGCACCAAGAAACCCCAATCTCAGAGCAATGTCTTCCTCCTCTTCCTCCTCCGCCTCGTCGGATCTCTCCTCCCAGTCCTTCTCCTCTTCGTCCTCCTCCACCTCGTCAGATCTCTTCTCCAATTCTTCCTCATCTCGTGAGCCGACGCCGGAGTGGGGCTCGCTGGCGGCGCACGACATCCTCGCCGCATCGGAGTGGGACAATGAGGACCACGAGCCCTACGTCTGGTCCGAGGACGACAAGTCCTTGACCAGTGGCGACGAAGACCTCCAGTTCCTCGCTGATGGAGAGCTGGAAGCGACGAGCGAGGATGACTCGTTCTCCTGGGACGGCTACACCTCCTCCGAGGAAGAGGAGGAGGAAGACGACGATGACGACTCCCTCGAGGATTACCCGCCGGCGAAGCGTTTCCGCGCCGGGTCAGACGACGACGACGACGATGATGAAGATGATGAGGCCCCCACTGGGGGCCGCTGGAGCAGTGACGAGGAGCCCGCCGGTAGCAGCGCCGACGAGAGCTCCGACGACGACGAGGGCAGCGACGGCCCGTAGACTAGGATCTACTAGTATAGGCCTAGTAGTAGTAGCAGATTGGTCAATAGACCTTTCTTTTGTTCTTCCTCCCTTGAGCAATCGGCTCTTTCTTTGTAAGAAATCCTCTAATTAATGAAGAAAATATTCCCCTATTAATTTTTGCTCTCTTGCCAATTTTGCCGATTGTCAAACGAAGTCGCTGCACAAAGAGCCGATGGCAGGGCATCGGCTTGCATCATAAACACGATTTAAGGCCAAACCGGTTGCCTATTCATGCAGTCAAACAGATCTTATCCGTGTCTACGCCATCCTCCGATCTCAAACGCGCAGACTGAACTCCTCACCAGATTCAATGGGAAAATCATCTCAAAAGCTATGGATTCTGGCCTGAAACTGATCTGTTAACCTGCTCAATTTGAGCTTGTTCCTCCAGAGTCGATGGCTATGCATCGGCTTTTTCATTATTCTAAAGTCGATGTCCGTGCATCGGCTGTACTGGTATCCATATTTCTCAAGTCGATGTCTGCGCATCGGCTGTGATTTGCATATAAATTTTTTTTTACTGGCCGATTTTATGAATCGGCCCCCATGTTTCACTGCCCATCGCCCCACATGCTTGGGAAATATTTATTGAGGTGCTGACCATTGACAGCTGCTGGGAACTTAGCGCCGTCCAGCTGCTCCAGCATGTATGCATTACCTTTCAAAACCTGGACGACTTTGTATGGACCGTGCCAATTAGGAGACCATTTGCCATATGCTTTATCCTTGGTTCCTAATGGCAATACTGCTTCCCATACTAGATCACCAACTTGGAACTCCTTTGGTCTCACCTTCTTATTATATGCACGAGCTACCCTGGATTTGTTCTCTTTAATCTTCTCCAACGACCAAAGTCTAAGTTCCGTTGCATCCTCAATAGTATCACTCATCAGAGCTGCATATTCTTCAGCTGTCAGGTCATTCTGAAACGTGACACGTCTCGATCCAGCCGTAATTTCCCAAGGCAATACGGCTTCCTGCCCATAGACGAGCTGGTATGGCGAAGTTTTTATAGCTCCATGGCATGACATGCGATAGGCCCACAAAGGTTCTGACAATGTTTCATGCCAAACCCTAAGGTTCTCGTCAATTTTTCTCTTAATCAGCTTGATCAGGCTCTGATTGGACGCTTCAGCTTGCCCGTTGGCTTGAGCATAGTATGGAGATGATCGGATCAGCTTAATTCCCATCTCATCACAGAATTTTCTGAATTCTTTAGAGATGAAGACCGAACCTCCATCGGTCGTGATGGTTTGAGGAATCCCGAACCTATGAATGACGTGTTCTTTCACAAATTTGATAACATCTTCTGATTTTACCTTCTTCATAGGGACGGCCTCCACCCATTTGGTGAAGTAATCTGTAATGGCCAGGATCCACTCGTGGCCTTTGCTCGACGCAGGATGGATTTTGCCGATCATATCCATGCCCCAACATCGGAATGGCCAAGGCTTGATGATGGGATTCATTGCTGATGCGGGTACCATCTGAATCTTCCCGGACATCTGACACGCTTGGCATCCCTTGTAGTACTTGAAGCAATCCTCGAGAATGGTGGGCCAATAAAACCCTGATCGCCTGATCAGCCACTTCATCTTATGAGCCGATTGGTGAGTTCCACAGGCGCCTTCATGCACCTCATGTAAGAGCCGATTAGACTCAGTTGGTCCCAGGCACTTGAGCAGTAACCCTTCCAACGTCATGTAGAACATGTCATCTCCTATAAGGACATATTTCATGGCCTTGTATCTTATCCATTTAGGTGCCCCCCGAGCCGAATCCTTCAAGTAATTGAAGATATCGGCTCTCCAGTCATCCTGTTCTAGGAACTGCACCTGAACTTCTGACCCGTCTGGTATGTCCTTGTAGCCTGACGCCATCTGTGCGAGATCGTTGGCCTCGGTATTTTGAGATCTTGGGACCCAATTGAAGTTGATGTACCGAAATTTTGTCATCAGCTCACGGCATTCCATCCAATATGGGAAGAGTGACTCACTCTCGCACTTGTACTCATCCGTGAGCTGGGAGATCACCAACTTCGAGTCTCCAAAAAGTTCCACCGCTTCTGCTCCGGCTTCCAAAAGCAACTCCATTCCCTTGCGTACTGCCTCATACTCAGCGACATTGTTAGTGCAAGGGGTAGATAGCCTGATGGAGAAGGAATAATTTGCCCCCCGAGGCGACACGAGCAAAATGCCGATGGAATAACCGTCGTCACAAGCCGATCCATCGAAGAACATAGCCCATGCACGTACAGATAGTGCTGCTATATTAGTATTAATCCGCTCAGCTATGAGATCGGCCAACGCTTGTCCCTTGACTGCTTTCGCAGGCTGATACCGGAGATCGAATTACGATAACGCAAACATCCACTTACCAAGTCGGCCCTTCAAAACAGGAGCCGACAGCATGTGCTTGACAACGTCTGACTTGCATATGACGACGATCTCTGCCGTCAACAGGATATGATGAAGCTTGGTGCAGGTGAAGAATAGGCAGAGGCATAACTTCTCGACCTCAGGATACCTTGTCTCTGCATCCAACATCCTTCTGCTGAGGTAGAAAATGACCTTTTCAACACCCTCGTAGAGTTGCACCACCACTGAAGCAATGGACGTGTCAGCTACTGATAAGTAGTTATAGAACGGCCTGTCTTGCTGAGGTGGAACTAGCACAGGAGGCGTTGTTAGATACCGCTTAATATCGTCAAACGCCTGCTGCTGTTCTGCCCCCCAGTGAAACTCGTCATCAGATTTAATCTTCACCAATGCCATGAACGGCTCAATTCGTCCTGACAGGTTAGAGATGAATCGTCGGACGAAATTGATCTTGCCGATGAGACGTTGGAGCTCCTTCTTCGAGGTAGGTGGCTGCATGGTACGTACTGCTTCCTGACTTTTCAGGCCGATCTCAATTCCTTGTTCATGAACCAGAAAACCTAGGAACTGACCGGCCGTCACACCAAAGGCACACTTCTTTGGATTCATTCTCAGTACGAACTTTCGAGTTCGGTCTAGGATGCGTCGCAGATCATCCAAGTGTCCCTCCATGGAGACAGACTTGACCACCACGTCATCGATGTAGATTTCCACCAACTTGCCGATCAGATCATGAAAAATATAATTCATGGCTCGTTGGTACGTTGCACTGGCATTCTTTAGCCCAAAAGTCATGACCACATATTCAAACAAGCCCACTGATCCTGGTACTCTGAATGCGGTCTTGTGTATATCTTCTGGGGCCATGAAGATTTGGTTGTAGCCAGCATTGCCATCCATGAAGCTCAACACCTTGTGGCCAGCAGCTGCATTGATCAACGTTTCTGCCACAGGCATTGGATATTCATCCTTTGGAGTGGCTCTGTTGAGATCTCGGAAATCTATTGCCACACGCCATCGGCCATCCTTTTTCTCTACAGGTACGATACTGGAGATCCATTCAGCATACCTGCATGGCCTGATGAACCCAGCGGTCAACATTTTCTCGATCTCTTTCTTGACTTCTTCGAGAATTTCGGCCTTCATCTGACGTGCTCGTTGTTGGAATGGCCGAAATCCTTTCTTGAGAGGGAGCCGATGCTCAATGATGCTCCTGTCTAACCCAGGCATCTCTGTGTAATCCCATGCAAAGCAATCTAGGTACTCTTTTAACAGAGCTATCATCTGGCTCCTGAGATGTGGATCTAACTTTTTGCTGATGAAAGTTGGTCGTGGCTTATCCCCAGGACCAATGTCGACTTCTTCTAGCTCATCAGCCGATGTAAACCCATACCCTAGCTTTCCGTCGCCTGTTAGATCGACACTGAACACAGGGAAAACGTGTGGTAAGGATAATATGGGCCGATTGCTGGAATCGGCCCCCATCTTGATTGCATTGCTCAATGAAGGTTTACACTGTGTTCGTGCCTTACTATGACTACATGACATGCTTGAGACAAGATTATCACTTTTTATTTTTTGGGGCCGATCAAAAGGATCGGCCTTGCCACGTACGTCCATAGCTTTTGCTCTTGTTACACGGTCAGGCCGGTGGATAAGACCAGCCTCACCCCGTTTTTTGTCACGTCGATGTACTCGCAGTCGTCCAAAGTGATGTCTGAGAGTGGCTCTTGGCCTGCCGTCTCCCAAACGTTCATGCCAGCCGTTGAAATATCGGCTGAGTCATCTGCGTGGATGACTTCTACTTCATCTCCATCCCACTGTATTAAACATTGGTGCATCGTGGATGGAATGCAGCAGTTGGCGTGGATCCAATCTCTCCCTAGCAGGACAGCATAGGTGCTCTTGCTATCGATGATGAAGAATGTTGTAGGGATGGTTTTCCTCCCTACGGTCAGATCCACGTTCAGAACACCTTGTGCTTCAGATGCTTGGCCGTTGAAATCGCTCAGTGTAACATTGGTCTTGATCAGATCCGAGCTAGAGCGTCCCAACCGACGTAGCATGGAGTATGGCATGATGTTGACTGCCGCTCCGGTGTCCACCAGCATCTTGTTGACAGGCTGCCCATTGATGTAACCTCGTAAGTACAGGGCCTTCAGGTGTCTGTAGCTTCTTTCTCATGGCTTCTCGAAGATAACTGGTCGTGGGCCACAGTCAAACGAGCCGAATAGCATCGGTTCCTTATGGCCCTGAAGCGCTGGATGTATTCTGACACTGTTTCTCCGTGCTTCTGCCGTACTTGTGCTAGATCGGCAATGCCAGCCTCGGAAGCCTCTGAGTGATACTGCATGTGGAACTGCTCTTCCATCTGCTTCCAAGTCCGGATTGAATCTGGTGGCAGCGAGGTGTACCACCCGAAAGTCGATCCTGTGAGGGACTGTGCGAAGAACCTCACACGTAGTTCATCTGATGCTGAGATCGTGCCCAGCTGCGCCAAATATCGGCTCACATGCTCGATTGAACTGGAGCCATCTGACCCACTAAACTTGGAGAATTCAGGGAGCCGATATTTGGGTGGTAGTGGGATCAAATCGTACTCGTTGGGGTACGGCTTGGAATAGCCGATTGCCCTCCTTTTCGGCACCATGCCGAACTGGTCTCTCAAGATTGTAATGATCTGATCCGCGGTGCTGGCTGCAGGAGTCGAGCTCTGAAGATTCGCTGGAGTGGCGTACTTAGCCAGCCACGCTTGCTTCTCAAGCTCCGAGCTAGCTGCAGGAGTTGAGCTTTGGAGGTTTGCTGGAGTGGCATACTTAGCTAGCCACGTCTGCTTCTCACGATCTGAGCCAGATGCAGGAGTTGAGCTCTGGAGGTTCGTCGGAGTGGCATACTTAGCTAGCCACGTCTGCTTCTCACGATCCGATCCAGAAGCTCCTCCTGCTGTTCCAGAAGTCCCTGCTGTTGCAGTCTGGTTCGTGAGTGCCCAGTTACTGCAGTCTGGCACGTATGTGGACGTGTACCCGTGAGGGATCTCCTTAGGCGCCTCATACAAGAACTGGTAATCACTAGGGTCACCACCGATCTTGTAGACGATGAATGTCGGTGAACTCGGCACTTCTGGTGGTGCCAACGCGAACGGCAGCGGCGGTCGGGACTGGAGTGGTATCTCTCCTTGGTGAGTCCCTAGAGCAGGTCCTGACGGAGAGTACTGATGCCTCATGATTTCCTGGATCACCCGTAGGGCGACACGCTCCAAAGTGTTCACCAGGTTCTTAGAATGGCGGTGTAGCGAATGCGCTACCATGAAATTAATCTCCTGACGCAGAGACCTGGTGCGTTCTTCTGAAGGGGTAGACAGGTCCACTCCATCGAGCGTGCCTTCAGGCGAGAACCCTTTCCACCTGATGCCGTGTGAGCGGGTCCTCTGGAAAGAGCCGATGAGGTCGGCTTCGAGGATAGCTTTAACCTCGTCATACTTCTTCTTGAGCTCCTCAGTCAGATCCTCGTACGTGACTGGAGTACCTTCCGCCATCTCAGATGTAGATGGCGATGCAGTTGATGTCGAAGACTGTCCCACCGGGCGTGCCAGAATGTGTTGGCGTCCGAAACCCACCGGCGAGCAACGGCTGGCAACACGAAGAGCCGGGAACAACCTAGAGCTGCGGCTGGCCCTGGTCCCTCCGAGCGACGGCCCGCAAAGCTCCTTGTACGCACGTCCCGATGCTGGTGCAAGGGTGTGCCACCTGACCTATACCTGGTCAGGAAGGTGATGGATTTGCTTCGCTTAGTTTCCTGCATGGCATACACGTAAACATTAAATACGAGCCTCGATCGGCTCTCAGGTTGTCCTGTGAATCGGCTCAAGGAGTCGATCCACCCATGGTTCGTATGAGGTCTACGATCACATGGTGGTCCTGCTTGATCAATATACAGCTAAAACGACCTACGACGATTTAGGGTTTTCACCACATAATCGGAACATCCTACGCGTGATTGAGCCTGGCAGCCACGCACGGTGATAATAAACCAACCCTAGACAAGGCCTAAAAACCAACATGAAGTTGATCCCCGAAACATCTTATCTAGGGCTAGCAAATTGCACCCTACGTGCTACTGGATCCTTCAACCCGTTTGCAAGGCCTAACTATGCAGATATTAAACTAATCCTTGAAGAACAAGGAGCAATCATAAAAGATCGGATCTACTAAACATGGACCAAGCAAGGTGCCGCCCCTACACCTATGATAGGTGTAAGGGCGGCTAGACGTCTAAGGGTTGCATGGACAAAAGCATGTATCGTGGTAAAACGATGCTAACCCTAACACATCTATGATAACTACGTTGCTCGCCATCAACAAGGCTTCAGCACGAGCAACGCATGAACAACGAATAAACGTATACTGCCTAGATCGCAAGATGCGATCTAGGCAGCATGATGCTTACCCGGAAGAAACCCTCGAAACAAAGGGGTTGGCGATGCGCCTAGATTGGTTTGTGATGAACGTGATTGTTGTTTTTCTCAATAACCCTAGATACATATTTATAGTCCGTAGACTTTCTAACGTGGGAATAATCCCAACCGTGCACGAGCCAAACTCTAACTAACCGACACGTATCCTACTATGGTTATAGATACAAGGGCAAATTAACCCAAACTTCGTGTACAAGGCCGCTTCATGTATATCTTCCATGTATATTCTTCAAGCCCATCTTAATTACGGCCCACCTCTGATCCGGTCAAATTCTGGTGATAACACGTCCCCAATCAATTTTAACCAGTTCCTAGAGAAAGAAAAGCTTAAGAGCAACGGTAGCAACTTCACCGACTGGTTCCGTCATGTGAGGATTTTCCTCGCTGGTGGAAACCTGCAATATGTGCTTGATGCACCGCTAGGTGACCCTCCTGCAGAAACTGAAACCGATGAAGTAAAGAATGTTTACGCGACTCGAAAAACTCGGTACTCTCAAGTTCAGTGTGCCATCCTGTGCAGTCTGGAAGCCGATCTTCAAAAACGTTTTGAGCACCACGATCCTCATGAGTTGATCAATGAGCTGAAAGCTATCTTTGAAACTCATGCGGCCGTGGAATGCTATGAAGCATCGAAACACTTCTTCAGCTGCATGATGGAAGAAGGCAGCTCCGTTAGTGAGCACATGCTCGCCATGACCGGGCATGCGAAGAAACTCACTGACTTGGGAATAGTGATTCCTAACAGACTGGGGATTAATCGTGTCCTTCAATCACTGCCACCTAGTTACAAGAACTTTGTGATGAACTACAATATGCAGAACATGAACAAAGAGTTACCTGAACTCTTCGCCATGCTGAAATCTGCTGAGATTGAGATCAAGAAAGAGCACGAAGTGTTGATGGTCAACAAGACCACCAGTTTCAAGAAACAGGGCAAGTCCAAAGGCAAATTCAAGAAGGGTGGCAAGAAAGCTGCCACGCCTCCTGTGAAACCTAAGACTGGCCCTAAGCCTGATGCTGAGTGCTATTAATGCAAGGAGAAGGGACACTGGAAGCGTAATTGCTCCAAGTATTTGGCTGATCTGAAGAGCGGCCTTGTCAAGAAGAAGAAAGAAGGTATATCTGATATACATGTTATAGATGTTTATCTTACTGGTTCTCGTACTAGTACCTGGGTATTTGATACTGGTTCGGTTGCTCATATTTGTAACTCAAAACGGGAACTAAAGAATAAACGAAGACTATTGAAGGATGAAGTGACGATGCGCATTGGAAACGGATCCAAGGTCAATGTGATCGCAGTCGGCACACTTCCTCTACATCTACCTTCGGGATTAGTTTTAAACCTCCATAATTGTTATTTTGTACCTGCGTTGAGCATGAACATTATATCTGGATCTTGTTTAATGCAAGACGGTTATTCATTCAAGTCTGAGAATAAAGGTTGTTCTATTTTTATGAATAATATCTTTTATGGTCGAGCACCTGAAAAGAATGGTTTATTTCTATTAGATCTCGATAGTAGTGATACACATATTAATAACATTGATGCTGAGCGAATTAAATTGAATGATAATTCTACTTATATGTGGCACTGTCGTCTTGGTCATATTGGAGTGAAACGCATGAAGAAACTCCGTACCGATGGATTACTAGAATCACTTGACTTTGAGTCACTTGATAGATGCGAAGCATGTCTAATGGGAAAAATGACTAAGACTCCATTCTCTGGTATTATGGAGCGAGCTACAGACTTATTGGAAATCATACATACTGATGTATGCGGACCAATGAGTGTAGCCTCGCGTGGTGGTTATCGTTATGTTCTAACCTTCACAGATGATCTGAGTAGATATGGGTATATCTATTTCATGAAACATAAATCCGAAACTTTCGAGAAGTTTAAGGAATTCTAAAGTGAAGTAGAAAATCAACGTAACAAGAAGATTAAATTTCTACGATCTGATCGCAGAGGTGAATATCTGAGTTATGAGTTTGGCATGCATTTAAAGAAATGCGGAATACTTTCACAATTGACACCGCCGGGAACACCACAACGAAACGGTGTGTCCGAACATCGTAATCGAACTCTCTTAGATATGGTTTGTTCTATGATATTTCTTACTGATTTGCCATTATCATTTTGGAGTTATGCATTAGAGACAGCTGCATTCACTTTAAATAGGACACCATCTAAATCCGTTGAAACGACACCGTATGAATTATGGTTTAATAAGAAACCTAAGCTGTCGTTCCTAAAAGTTTGGGGTTGCGAAGCCTATGTAAAAAAGTTACAACCGGACAAGCTAGAACCCGAAGCGGAGAAATGCGTCTTCATAGGATACCCTAAGGAAACTATAGGGTATACTTTCTATCACAGATCCGAAGGCAAGATCTTTGTTGCTAAGAACGGAACCTTTCTTGAGAAAGAATTTCTCACTAAAGAAGTGACTGGAAGAAAAGTAGAACTCGACGAGATTACTGAATCTTCACTCGTTGATCATAGTGGCGTAGTACCGGAAGTTGTTCTTGTGCCGTCTACACCGGCAACAGAGGAAGCAAATGATAATGATCATGAAACTTCGAACGAGATAACTACTGAACCTCGCAGATCGACAAGGGAATGTGCCACTCCTGATTGGTATGATCCTTGTCTAAATGTCATGATTGTGGACAACAATGATGAAGACCCTGCGACGTATGAAGAAGCGATGATGAGCCCAGATTCCAACAAATGGCAAGAAGCCATGAAATCCTAAATGGGATCCATGTATGATAACAAAGTGTGGACTTTGGTAGACTTGCCTGATAGCCGCAAGGCTATCGAAAATAAATGGATCTTCAAGAGAAAAATAGATGCTGATGGTAATATTACTGTCTATAAAGCTCGACTTGTCGCAAAGGGTTTCCGACAAATTCAAGGTGTTGACTACGATGAGACTTTCTCGCCGGTAGCGAAGCTAAAAATCTGTGAGGATTTTGTTAGCAATAGATGCATTTTCGATTATGAGATTTGGCAGATGGATGTCAAAACGGCGTTCCTTAATGGAGACATTGAGGAAGAGTTGTATATAATACAACCCAAAGGTTTTGTCGATCCTAAAAATGCTGACAAAGTATGCAAACTTTAGCGTTCAATTTATGGACTGGAGCAAGCATCGAGAAGTTGGAACCGACGCTTTGATAAGGTGATCAAAGACTTTGGGTTTATACAGTGTCATGGAAAGGCCTATATTTACAAGAAAGTGAGTGGGAGCTCTGTAGCATTCCTGATATTATATGTAGATGACATATTATTGATTGGGAATGATATAGAACTATTAAGCAGTGTAAAAGGTTATTTGAATAATAGTTTTTCAATGAAAGACCTTGGTGAAGCATCGTATATATTAGGCATCAAGATTTATAGAGATAGATCAAGACGCCTGATAGGGCTATCACAGAGTACATACCTGGACAAGATTCTAAAGAAGTTTAGAATGGACGAAAGTAAGAAAGGATTCTTACCTATGTTACCAGGCAAGGTCTTGAGTAAGACTCAAGGTCCGGCTACGGCAGAAGAAAGAGAAAGGATGAGTCAGATCCCCTATGCCTCGGCAGTAGGCTCTATTATGCATGCCATGCTATGTACTAGACCGGATATAGCACATGTTGTTAGTTTAACTAGCAGATATCAAAGTGATCCAGGAATGGATCACTGGACAGCGGTCAAGAATATCCTGAAGTACTTGAAAAGAACTAAGGATATGTTTCTTTGTTATGGAGGTGACCAAGAGCTCGTTGTAACAAGTTACACCGATGCAAGTTGGAACACTGATCCTGATGAATCTAAGTCTCAGTCTGGGTACGTGTTTATATTGAATGGTGCTGCAGTAAGCTGGGCAAGCTCGAAGCAGTGCACGGTGGCGAAGTCTTCAACAGAATCGGAGTACATAGCGGCTTCAGAGGCTTCATCAGAAGCGGTATGGATGAAGAGGTTCATTGTAGAGCTCGGTGTGGTTCCTAGTGCATTGGACCCACTAGTCATCTACTGTGACAACATGGGTGCCATCGCCAATGAACAAGAACCAAGGTCACACAAGAGGCTAAAGCATATCAAGCTGCGTTATCACTCGATTCGCGAGTACATCGAAGATGGAGAAGTAAAGATTTGTAAAGTACACACTGATTTGAATGTAGCAGATCCGTTGACTAAAGCTCTCCCTAGGGCAAAGCATGACCAATACCAGAATGCCATGGGTGTTAGGTACCTTACAATGTAATCTAGATTATTGACTCTAGTGCAAGTGGGAGACTGTTAGAGATATGCCCAAGAGGCAATAATAAAAGTGGTTATTGTATATCTTTATGTTTATGATAAATGTGTATATACCATGCTATAATTGTATTAACCGAAACATTGATACATGTGTGTTATGTAAACAACAATGAGTCCCTAGTAAGCCTCTTAACTAGCTTGTTGATTAATAGATGATTAGTTTCATAATCATGAACATTGGATGTTATTAACAACAAGGTTATATCATTATATGAATGATGTAATGGACACACCCAATTAAGCGTAGCATAAGATCACGTCATTAAGTTATTTGCTATAAGCTTTCGATACATAGTTACCTAGTCCTTTCGACCATGAGATCATGTAAATCACTTATACCGGAAAGGTACTTTGATTACATCAAACGCCACTGCGTAAATGGGTGGTTATAAAGGTGGGATTAAGTATCCGGAAAGTATGAGTTGAGGCATATGGATCAACAGTGGGATTTGTCCATCCCGATGACGGATAGATATACTCTGGGCCCTCTCGGTGGAATGTCGTCTAATGTCTTGCAAGCATATGAATAAGTTCATAAGAGACCACATACCACGGTACGAGTAAAGAGTACTTGTCAGGAGACGAGGTTGAACAAGGTATAGAGAGATACCGATGATCAAACCTCGGACAAGTAAAATATCGCGTGCCAAAGGGAATTGGTATCGTATGTGAATGGTTCATTCGATCACTAAGTCATCGTTGAATATGTTGGAGCCATTATGGATCTCCAGATCCCGCTATTGGTTATTGGTCGGAGAGAGTTCTCAACCATGTCCACATAGTTCGCGAACCGTAGGGTGACACACTTAAGGTTTGATGTTGTAATAGTAGAACTTGAATATGGAATGGAGTTCGAAGTTTTGTTCGGAGTCTCGGATGAGATCCCGGACATCACGAGGAGTTCCGGAATGGTTCGGAGAATAAGATTCATATATAGGAAGTCATTTTATAAGTTTGAAAATGATCCGGTGAATTTATGGAAGGTTCTAGAAGGTTCTAGAAAAGTCCGAAAGAATTCACTTTGGAAGGCGGAGTCCCGGTGGGACTCCACCACCCATGGCCGGCCAACCCTAGAGGGGGGAGTCCAAGGTGGACTCCACCAAGGGGGCCGGCCACCCCCTGACATAGGCATCCCAAATGGGCCTGCCGAAGATAGTACCCGGGGTTTACTGAAGGCCCACTACCCGAAGAATAAGAAGATTCAGGAGCCCGAGATGTATTTAAGGAAAGATAGAGTTGTAATAGGAAGTGTCATTTGTAATCTTGCAGGATGAGTTAGAAACCTTCCCGGACTATGTAACTTGTACTACACGAATCCCTCGGCTCCGCCTCCTATATAAGGGGGAGTCGAGGGACGAGGAGATCATCGAATCATTGTTGACAAACCCTAGTTTTCATAATCGTCGAGTACTTTTCGGCTGAAACCTTCGAGATCTACTTGCCCTCTACTTCCAACTAAACCCTAGCCTACAATCCATAGGCATTGACAAGTTGATACCTTGTCAATTGGCGCCGTCTGTGGGAACTAGAGGCGTAAGGATCTGATCTCGATGGCACGTTCAAGATCTTCGACATCATCAACCGTAAGCAACGCAATGGATCGAGGTAAACAGATCGCTGCTGGTCCTGTCGATTTTGTTCCTCACCCACCCTCCCGTTTGGATGCATATGCGTATCTAGCGGAGCCGATGGAGATGACGTTCGGAAGGTTTCGCATTCGCGTCGAGAAGGAAGGATCGTATCGTGTCGAAATTCCGATTTTGTCGGGATCGTCGGCGGTCGATTCCGATTTTTCAAGCTATACATCGTCAACCGAATCAGGAGAAGGAGAAACTTCGTCGACACGCTACATCAGCACCAGAGCAAGAGAGAAACTCGCCAAGATCTTCAGCGACATGTCGTTTGAGTCATCTGCGGACTCATATATAAGCGATGGCTCAAGCGATGTCGACAGTTACGACTTCATCGACAAATCTATCACAGTGGGCAAGGTCTTCATCAATCTTAACGATGATGTCACCAAACCCAACATAGATCTGAATACAAAATATCATCAGATTTATGCCATTGAAGATCAAGAGGAAACATCTGAGGCTTTCGACGATCTGGGAAATCCATACGTCGATCCCTCCAATCTGCGACAAGGCCTGGGCAACAAATACGTTGGGCCACAGCCGCGAGACAGAGTTCAACTTTCGCAAGCAGCGTGGGATAGAGCCGCGAGAGCTATGAACGGTTCAGAACCAATGGCCACCACAGCCACACCAGAGGAATTGCAAGCATATCAATATAGGCTCGCACGAGCTGCCAGAGAATTGGAAAAACAGACAGCTGAGTTAAACAGAAGAAAGGAGGCAGCTTCTGCATCTAGCAGGAGAAGGGCAGATCTAAGTCGACAATCTAGAACTTCGGGTGATAGCCACAGGGAGGCGCGGAACAGAGCAAGATCAAGGTTGCAACATATACCCGAAGCAGAAAGAGAGCACTTGGTCCAAAACCTCGACATGTCCTTTATGTCGATAGATACAAGAGGAAACATCATCCCTAAGACACCAGAGGCTGGGTATATGGCGACACACGCTTTTATTCTTGCATCTAAACCACCTCCAGGCGATCCAAGGGAAACACTATACAATATGGCGGTAGCAGGAGTTGGAGCTATGGGGACAGCGTTTGTATCAACGCCTCCCGAAGGAGCGGCAAGGCAAAATAGTCCACGACCTGCAGCAGCAACAGCGGCAGCACCTGAAGGACCAAGTGGAGCAAGAGACACGGCAGCACAAACAAGGGTCGATAGAGCGCGGCAAAGCAGAAGGGAACATCGGCAATCCCCGGAGCTTAACGACGAAGATATGTGCAGCTTGCCATGCTTCACGAGGAGAGTCCGAAAAACTCGAGTCCCCTTAGGATTCAAGTTACCCGACAATTTCAAGAAATTCGACGGCCTTCAAGATCCAGAGGATTGGCTAGTTGATTATCTCGAGACAGTAAAGCTCACAGGAGGAACCAGAGCAACAGCTATGCAAAGCATCCAGGTGCATCTGAGCGGAGCCGCACGATCTTGGATAAAGAAACTTACCCCAGGATCTATCGACAGCTGGGAAAGCTTCGAGGACGTGTTCGTCAAGAACTTCCGGTCCACATGCAAGAAACCTGCTTCGTTGGAGGAGTTGAGAGCATGTCGACAAAAGCCAGATGAGCCAATGAGAAAATACATCCAAAGGTGGAACATCATCAAAAACTCGGCAGAAAATATATCTGATGAGAGAGCGATAGACGCGTTTGTCGCAGGAATCAGGCGTGGAGATTTCGTCGAGGACTTGGGAAGGACCAACCCAAAGATAGTATCCGCGTTAATGGAAATAGCAAACAGATGGGCAGATGGAGAAGATGCTGTCCACAACAAACGGCACAGGTCGCCAGAGGAGGACCGTGGTCGAAATTACCAACCGAGGCGACGTTTTCCTCGGCAGTACCCGAACTATGATGCTCCAGGACAAATTTCGGCAGGTTTTCGGGCAAATACAGGAGGAAACAACAGAGATGATTATCAGAGAAGCAGTGAGCAGCGAGGCGATAACAGGGATGATTCTCGCAACAACAGGCAAAACGGCGGGCCTAGGTTCCCAAGGCCTTTCGTGTCTCCTGAAGAGATGATGAATGGGCCGTGTCAGATGCACTTTTTCCTCGACAGCAACGGAAAAAGACAGTCAGGGCACCTGCAGAAAGACTGTCGTAATTTTCAGGCAATGCTAAGGTATGCAGAGCACGCTAACGCGCGGGCAGCACAGAGAAATCCTCGAGAACCCAGGAGCGAGATTCACTTGCCACCTCCTCCCGCGATTACAGACGACAATCGACATCAGCTCAGAATAGCGGCAGCACCTCCACCACCACCTTATGTTGATCCTAACTCCAACGGAGCGGTGTCGATGATTCAGAAGGGAAGGCCATCCAATAGAGCTCAGAAAGTAATCTCACGACAGGTGTTTATGGCAGAAAAAATACCTCCACCAACAGTCGAGTATCTTAATTGGTCAGGGCAGGATATTGGCTTCACCATAGCAGATCATCCGCAGCAAGTTCCTCGACCAGGGCAGTCAGCACTTATTTTGCCAGCAGTTATTGCGGGATTTGATGTCTCTCGAGTGTTCATAGACGGCGGCAGCAGCTTAAACCTTATGTATGCAGATACATTGAGGAAGATGAACATATCCTTAGCAAACTTGAAGCCAACAGACACAAGGTTCCATGGTATCACACCGGAGAAACCAAGTTATCCATTGGGGAAGATCAATCTCGACATTCAGTTTGGAACCCGAGAGAATTATAGAATCGAGAGGCTGGAATTTGAAGTCGTGGATTTTCCATCGCAATACCACGCTCTGTTGGGACGACCAGCATATGCTAGATTTATGGCGGTGCCACATTATACATACCTGTTGTGGAGGTTACCTGGACCAAAGGGACCAATCACAGTCAAGGGAAGCTTCGCCTTAGCCGATAAGTGCGATAAGGATTTTCATCGGATATCAGAAACCTTCGGGATGCAAGCTGAGTACCTGGCGTCAAGGAGTATGACTGACTACGACGTGCTGCTAGACGTTGGAAGGCCAAACAAAGAATCAACTTTCAACACCGAGAAAAATTCTAAGGAGGTGCAGATTCACCCGACAGACCCAAAAAAGACGACGTCCATCGCAAACGACATGGACCTCGCATAGGAAAGCGCGCTCGTCGAGTTCCTTCGTGAGAACTGGAAAATCTTTGCATGGTGTCCAGCTGACATGCCAGGAATACCCAGGGAACTTGCCGAGCACCACCTAAACTTGGATCCACTAGCGAGACCAATCAAACAACCCTTGCGACGTTTTTCGGAACCAAACCGCAAGGCCATGCTGTCAGAAATCGATCGACTACGAGAAGCTGGTTTTATCAAAGAGATATTTACAGAAGCCACATGGGTAGCAAATCCTGTGTTGGTGCCGAAGAAAAACACTAAGGTCCTTCGCATGTGCGTCGACTTTACGTGTCTCAATAAACATTGTCCAAAGGATCACTTTCCCCTCCCGAGGATCGATCAAATTATCGACTCCACGGCTGGATGTGAACGTCTTTCCTTCCTGGACGCATATTCTGGTTATAACCAGATCAGATTGAAAGAAGAAGATGAAGTAAAGACAGCGTTTATTACATCTTACGGCGTGTTTTGCTACAGAACAATGCCCTTTGGTCTAAAAAATGCGGGAGCAACATATCAGAGGATGATGCAGAAGTGTTTGGCGACACAGATTGGCAAAAACGTGCAAGTATACATCGACGATGTTGTCATAACATCAAAAAAGGGGGGCAACGCTGATCGAGGATCTCAAAGAAACCTTTGACAACCTTGACAAGTTCTGCCTTAAACTAAACCCGACAAAGTGTTCTTTTGGCGTCCCAGCAGGAGAACTTCTGGGGTTCCTAGTTTCAGCAAGAGGGATTGAAGCAAATCCCAATAAAATACAAGCTATCGTAACAATGAGGAAGCCAACGAAGTTGAAAGAAATACAGCAGCTAACTGGGCGAGTCGCAGCTTTGAGCAGATTCGTCGCCAGACTGGGAGAAAAAGCGTTGCCATTTTACGCTCTAATAAAGCAAGGAGACAAATTCCAGTGGAACGAAGAGGCCGACAGAGCTTTTGAGGATTTGAAGCGCACAATCTCGACACCACCAATTTTGGTTGCGCCGAAGGAAAAGGAACCTCTCCTGCTGTATATTGCAGCCACGCCCCAAGTGGTGAGCACGGTGCTAGTTGTCGAAAGAGAAGAAGAAGGAAAACTCCATGGAGTGCAAAGGCCAATATATTTCATCAGCGAAGTTCTGTCGCCTTCCAAACAGCGGTACCCGCAGTACCAAAAACTAGCATATGGAGTAATTGCAACGGCAAGGAAGTTGCGCCACTATTTTTCGGCACACCCGATAATAGTAGTCAACGAAGCACCTCTCTCAAATATACTGAACAATCCAGAAGCTACAGGGCGTGTCTCCCTTTGGGGAATAGAACTTTCCCCTCGGGACATCACGTATGAAAAAAGAAAGGCAATCAAGTCGCAAGTTCTGCCAGATTTCATTGCCGAGTGGATGGAGCTACAAAACACGGGACCTCCAGATTTGTCGAGAACCTGGACCATGAACTTCGATGGATCCAAGAGAGTAGAAGGAGCTGGCGCAGGAGTAATACTTATATCACCTGAAGGCGACAAGTTGAAGTACGTCCTTCGGATGACGTTCCCTAACGCATCTAACAATGAAGCAGAATATGAAGCCCTCATACATGGGATGAAGATGGCGAAAGCTTGCGGTGCAACTCGACTAAAAATCTTTGGCGACTCACAGTTGGTGGCTCAGCAAGTTATGAACCGATGTGACGCCGTCAATGATAGCATGATGGCATACAAGGAGGTATACAATGAGCTCGAGAAGCTGTTTGATGGATGCGAGGTAAATCACATTAGCCGATTGAGCAATGATGAAGCCGACGTTCTCGCAAACATCGGGTCGCAATGCCTCCCAATCCCGCCAGGAGTATTTTGGGAAGAAATAGTGGAGAGATCCACGAAGCCAAAAAAGGTGCAGAAAAAAGCAAAAGAAGAGAAAACTTCGACATCCCTCAAAGAAACCACGGAGGATGAAGAGGACCAAGAGCTCGTGATGATGGTACAAATTCCTTGGATGCAAGCATATATATCATACATCCTCAGGAAAGAAATACCCGATGATCCAGTTGAGGCAAGGCGAGTGATTCGACGATCCAAAGCTTTCACGGTGATCAAAGGGGAACTGTACAAGCGAAGTATTTCAGGCGTCCTGCAAAGGTGTGTCACACCCGAAGAAGGAAGAATAATTCTGAAAAATGTACATGAAGGAGTATGTGGCCACCACGCAAGTAGTCGAGCTATTGCAGCCAAGGTTTTTTGGGCAGGATTCTACTGGTTGACAGCAATCGAGGACGCCAAGGAAATAGTAAGAACTTGTGACGCGTGTCAAAGGTTTGCCGCAAAACCTCACTCTCCAGCAGCAGAGCTAACACCAATACCATTGTCGTGGCCTTTTGCCCAATGGGGACTTGATATGGTGGGCAAATTGCATAAAGCTTCGCCAGGAGGATATGAGTACTTGCTGGTTGCTGTCGACAAATTCACCAAGTGGATAGAAGCAAAGCCGATAAATTCACCAGATGCAGCATCAGCAATAAAATTCGTGAAGGACATCGTTTTTCGATTTGGAGTACCTCATGGCATCGTTACAGACAATGGCAGCAACTTTACGTCAAAAGAGTTCAAGGCGTACTGTGCAGAGGTAGGCATCAAATTGCACTTCGCGTCAGTTGCACATCCTCAAACCAATGGTCAAGTCGAGAAAGCCAATGGCATCATCTGCAATGGCATCAAGAAACGCCTATTAGGACCACTGGAAAAAGCTCGACATACCTGGCCAGAAGAACTACCAAGTGTGTTATGGAGCATCCGAACAACACCAAATACAGCGACACAGGAGACCCCGTTTTTCCTTGTTCATGGAGCAGAGGCAGTACTGCCAATAGAAATAGAGCACGACTCCCCTAGAGTCACAGAGTATAATGAAGAAGCTTCCAGGAAGGCATTGGAAGACGACGTCGACGCACTCGACGAAGCTCGAGACGAAGTATTATCAAGGGTAACCAAATATCAGCAGGACCTGAAAAATTACCACAGTCGACGTTTGAGACCAAGATCTTTTCAAGTCGGAGACTTAGTTCTGCGACTCAATCAAGAGCGCACTGAAAAACTCGAGTCGCCATGGTTGGGACCTTACGTTGTCACAGAAGTCATCGACGGAGGCGCATACAGGATCAAGGACAAGAAGACGGGGGTTCCCGAGAAAAACCCCTGGAACGTAGCACAGCTCAGGCGGTTCTACGCCTAGAGTCGAAATATAGTCCTCTTCTGTAAAAATACAATGTACTGAAACGCCCGCGAGTTTTCAGACGCACTCTTTTCCTTTTCGGGGCACCGAGTGGGGCCGGAAAGGTTTTTAATGAGGCGGGCTCGCGGTGCTGCAATATAATAAAGATAGTGGAGATATATTTCTTATTCTTCGACACGCTCGGGGGCTCAATGCCTTCAAGTTTTCAAAATACATACAATATAGATATATTAGACTTACCAAAATATTTCGCCTTGGTACACTAAATACCTCGCCAAATATCGGAAGCTAATAAAATTATAAATATAGTGTACGCGCCAAAAACTTATTGCTTTGGTCCAAGAACCTCGCAACAAAAATATAGAACTTTGACACCACGACACTCGGGGGCTTTCAACCCATCAATGAAAAAACAGAGATATCTTATTATGACAGGAGGAAAAATCTTCGAGATGGAAAAAACAGTACAACTCTAGCCAGAAGGCTCGGGGGCTCCAACAATACAGAGTAGTTTACAATATACAACAAATTTCTTCGGAAATCAAAAAAAGATACAGACATAATGTTGTTCAATATAGTACAAATTAGTCGAAACCTAGAATACTATCTATGGACAAGCCTCTGGTTGTCTTATGCTCAGCATAGGACCCCTTGATGAAGAATTCTGAGTCCATCCGAAGGAGTTCATCTATCATCGACTCAGCTACAGGAGTTACCATCTCATTGATCGAGTCAATATCATTTTTTCGCCGTGATTTCTTGGCCAGGCAATCAGCAACAATCTTCGTCAGGTCTAATTTTGGATGGCAAATATTTATCATAATCATGGCGAACCTTGCTCCAGCAGTCAACTGAGCTCGCACAAAATTATGAATGCGTGGAGCATCTCTGAAAACCTCCAGCAATTCAGGAAAAGTCTTTGGAATTTCATTCCGAGGAAACAAAGTTTTGTAAACAAGGGTTAATGTTGTCGTGCAAAAATTGAGAAATTCGCGCACTTGGCAACACGATCTTGAAACCTGACAATTTGCTGGGTTCGTTCAGGGGAGGCCCAGAATAAACAGCCATGGTTAAGGGAAAGATTGACGAGAAGATTTGTTCTCTCGATTACTCTTCGATCTTCGGCGGCAGCATCAAGAACTGAGCCTATTAAAGCGACAAGGCAAAAAATTTGAAGGGGGGCACAGTAAAATAAGGAGGAGGCATTGTGAGGTTGGAAAAACATACCTAACATATCAGTGCTAGCCTCCAACATTAGCTCGAGCATGCTATTTTCTCGGGTAGTGGCTCCTTTTGCTTCCAATACAGCAGTATCCTTGGCAGCCGTAGCCTCTTTGGCTTGTTGGAGAGCAAGTTTTTCTTGCTCGGATGCTTTTCGAGATTGTTCCATCATCGCAAGAGTTTGTTTCTTCATGGATTGAAGTTGTTGTCGAAGTTCTTCCAAATCTTCTGACGAATGTTTGCTTGAAGAACCTTCGAGGGGGTTATCATTGATTAGCATTTTCTTCGAGAATGACGAAGCAGGAGAAGCATCGACAGAGCAAGGATTGGTCGAATAGTTGTCAAATATTAACTGGAAAAGAAAGCGCCAGGATCAATGATAGTGCCAGAGGAAATTTCATCAATTTCTAGAAATTTTTACATAGGCATTACAAAAGAAGTTTCCCCTAAAGGACTACCAGGATAATTGTCGCCACACCTAAATTGGCGACAAGAGCAAAAGAAACAGAGAAAGAAAAAACAAAGAGGCATGCAACTAGACCTCCGGCCTTGATGAGCTAGGAGTTGAAGCTGGTTTGATCCCGAGATAGGCCAAGATTTTCTTCGTGTTGGGCTTGGCTGCCTTAATCAACGACCTCCATCTTGACTGCTCTATCTGATCGGTGTCGCCAACCTTCATCCAATCAACAATTTGTTGGCTGTCAGCAACCAGGGCAACAGTGCTCTCGACAGCAATCTTCATGTTCTCCTGGCGCATCTTCAGTCCAAGGTCCTCTGATGAATTGAAGCTCTGGGCAAGGGCAAGGAAAGTCGAGGGCTCCTCTTTCTTTGGGAAGAAGTAGGGGAACAGCGTCGACAGTCCTGCACTAGCATTTGCCACGCCTTCACGAATTTCGGATCCATGAAGCTCCAGATAAGAAAGTGCGTCAAGGAGAGGATCATTGTCGGGATTCTCCAGATCAAACTCTTGGTTTGTTTGGCCTGCCACAGGAAATAAACGTTGATCAAAAAACAAGAAACAGCAAGTCCACTAAAAAATAGAAGGGATCGATAATATTACCTTGAGTGCGTCGACTTTGCGATTTCAGGCGCTTGAGAATCCCCTGCTCACGAGCAGCCTGTGCGGCTTTGTGCTCGTTTAAAGCAGTTTCAGCATCTCCAAGTTTCTTCTGCAGTTCCTCGACACTAGCAGCTTTTGCTTTGGCTTCATCAGCCTCTGCTTTGGCTTCGCTAGCAACAAGTTCGGCTTTCTTGCGGGCCACTTCATTTTGCTCTAGTTTCTGAGCAAGTGCGTCGGCACGCTTGTTGGCCTCTGCAAGTTTCTCTGTCGGAAAAAAAAGGAAAAAAAAAGGGAAAGGTCAAAAAAGTTGCGATAAATGACAGGAGCAAGAAGTCAAAAACAACGACAGCAAAAAAGCTATCACCTTCAGCTCTGTTGGCATACTCACGGTACCCAATGAATTGGGATCCGATGCGGATAAGCTCTTTGATCATGGGCTGTCAAAGAAGAACAAAGAAAGAGAAATATCGGTATGAAAACAGAGTGAAGGCGTGAAAAAGCAAAATAGAGGAAATATAGATATCGGCAAGAAAATAAAAAAAAACTTACATCATCCAAGAGCAGCGTAGAAGAGCTGCCCAATTGAGGGGGAGGCTCAATAATCGTTTCAATCCTTGTCCTTTTTGGTGAAGGAGCAAGGGGGCTTGATGGTGGAGTAGTGGTGACGATGTTTCGTTGAGGAGGCGAGGATTCTTCTCCTTCAACTAGCGTGTCCGAGGCAAGTAACGTATGTGACGTGCTCGTCCGAGCAGCCACGTCAACAGTTGGTACTTCTTCCTCGTCATCACTGTGATTAAAAATCGACAGCATAAAAAGCAAGACAAGATAAACATTTCGAGTACAGAAATAAGGAGAAATAAAAATGACTTACGAGCTGACGAGGGATTCAAGATAAGGATCATAAGCTGCCTTCTGATGAGAAGGATCAACTTCTTCGGCTTTAGAAGTGCCGGAATCTTCGACATCATTCCTTTTCCTTTTGCCTTTCGGGGAGACAGCGGGAGGAGGAGATTGTGCCGACGCAGTACCTTCGGAAGAACCCGCAGATTTTCGAGAATCCACGGGTTCATTCACAAAAGATGGAGCTTCCTGATTGTCATCAGTGACAATGGCCCTTTCTTCGACTTCTCCACCTTCAGGGAGAGGAGGAAGCGAGACAAGGTCTGGATGATTCTGTGCAAAACAAAACAGGGAGCAGTATCAGAAATAAAGTTACAAAAAAGATAGCAAAGCAACAACAAGACAATTAGACAAAGAGTACCTCGGGAAGTGGATTGGCGGTGCTGAATGGCGTCACTCGACAAGAAGAAGGGACAGCATCTTTTTTGTTGAGAGATGAAATTTTTCGGACAAGTCTTTCTAAGTCCTTGACCTCCAAATTCACCGACAGCCGATCTACGTCCTTGTCGCCGGCATATTTCCAGAGAGGATGCTTGCGAGCCTGAAGCGGCTGCACCCTGGCCCTAAGAAAGTATGCAGTGATTTGGATACCCGATAACTCCTTGCCGCGAGTATTTTGTAACTCGTGGATACGAGCCATCAAGGTTTCTGTCGACGCCCTTTCTTCTTCGGTGGCTTCCGCATCCCATGAGCGGCGGCGAAAGATTTTTTCGGCGCCATCAAAAGGAGGGATGTTGTCTTCCGCACATCCGTGGTTCTCCTCCTGAATGTACAACCACTTCTTGCGCCATCCTTGAACTGAGTCAGGAAGCTTGACGTCGAAGTAGTCGACAGTGGGTCGAACAGAAATTACAACGCCGCCTATATTATAGGCGACATTGGGCAAGCCATTGCGGCGGCAGAAGAAAATGCGCTTCCATAGCGCCCAGTTAGGCTGGACGCCAAGGAAGGCCTCGCACAAAGTGATGAAAATGGAAATGTGGAGGATTGAGTTCGGCGTGAGGTGGTGGAGTTGCAAACCATAGACAAAGAGCAGTCCACGGAGAAAAGGATGAATGGGGGCGGAAAGACCGCGGATGAGGTGATCGACAAAACTTACCCGGTACCCCATTGGAGGGGTTGGGTAGCTCTCCTCGCTGGGGAAGCGCAATGCCTGGGGTTTCCTGCTGATCCCCAGCATTTTCAGCATGTTGACGTCTTGAGTGGAAATTTTGGATCTTTCCCACTCCGCCGTTCCGAGATCCACGGCGGCCATGGAGGATTCCGGCGTGCTGTGCCTGGTCAATCGGCGAGGTGGCATCAACAATGGTGCAGGATTCGCAGTTTGGAGGTGAGGAGCTCAGGAGGTTGTGGATTGCAAGGGGAGATTTGCAGATGAGAGAAGGAAGACGGCGCGGGCGGAAGTGTCCAAGGAGGAAGAAGATGAATTTATATAGGGGTGCGATGAAACGACGAACCGTTGGATAAGGAAAATGTGTGACAGGTGATAGCCACGTAGCATCAAGGGTAAATAAGTAATTCAACGTCGCGGAAGTTACGGTGTGCGTGCCAGAAAAAGCGGAGGACGTGTGTCCCCCACTTGCACGACGTGTCAAGATAGTGGATTAATTGGGCCCGCATGGCGGCGAGAAAAGGCTTGTCGCAAATTTTTGACAGGCAATCGTGGCTATCGTCAGCAACAACGTCATCTTGACAGAAGGAAAAATTCGACTCAACAGTTTCATAAAAGGCGACACGGAAAAATAATGATTGAGCTTTTGATCAAATACAAGTTTCTGATCAAATGCTCGGGGGCTACTTTGGAAAAAAGAAAAGATTTAGAAAGACAAAATAGAAGTGGCATGAGCCTATGACCAAATACAAATATTTGTTCATAGCCTCGGGGGCTACTCCCATCGGGAGCGCTGTTCGCGCACCCGAGAAATTGAAAAACTTCGGGAGATAAAAGGAGAATATAGCGGCATGAGGCGTGGAGCCTACAACCAAGAACAAGTCCTTGGCTGTAGCCTCGGGGGCTACTCCCATCGGGAACGCTGTTCGCGTGCCCGATGAAATTATAAAAGAAAGAAAGAAAGAGAAAAAAGAAAGATAGAAGAGCAAAAGAGTATATTTCGAGTTATAACTAACTCTACATATACTCCCATCGGGAGAGCAATATAAGTCATCTTTGACTCGATAAAATGTGCCATTCCAACAGCCGGAAAAGCACTCGACAATATATTCTCAGAACGCCAAAGTTGCGATCAATTTCTGAATGCCGCAAATTTGCGAAGGTAAGACCCCAGAATCCGTTCTGCTGGGCGTGGCATCGCCGAAGACTGCGCTCTGCTACTTTTATCCGTATCAACAGATACGAAGAAAAATCCTAACGGACGCGTTAGGTACCCGATAAATTTTACTGGGACTTGACAGAATGGTAAGACCTTAAGCGGCGCCTGTCAAAGTTTACACCAGTATCCCGAGGTCATGTCCAGGGACGTGATCTTGAAGTAGGTTTTTGCGGATTGCCACGAGAGCAGTTAACTAGTACCTGATCCGTCAGATGAACTAGCCCCAACTACCATTATCCCTGTACAATATAGAATTTTATGTGAAGAAATATAGAAAAGTCGAAGTTGTCGAATAAAAATAAACAGCGGAGATTTTCCTTGATTCTACGATTCAAGCAAAATCTCGGGGGCTACTGACATAGGCATCCCAAATGGGCCTGCCGAAGATAGTACCCGGGGTTTACTGAAGGCCCACTACCCGAAGAATAAGAAGATTCGGGAGCCCAAGATGTATTTAAGGAAAGATAGAGTTGTAATAGGAAGTGTCATTTGTAATCTTGCGGGATGAGTTAGAAACCTTCCCGGACTATGTAACTTGTACTACACGAATCCCTCGGCTCCGCCTCCTATATAAGGGGGAGTCCAGGGACGAGGAGATCATCGAATCATTGTTGACAAACCCTAGTTTTCATAATCGTCGAGTACTTTTCGGCTGAAACCTTCGAGATCTACTTGCCCTCTACTTCCAACTAAACCCTAGCCTACAATCCATAGGCATTGACAAGTTGATACCTTGTCACCCCCCCTCATGGAAGGGTGGGAATCCCACTTGAGGTGGGAGTCCCACCTTAGGTAGGTTTCCCTACAACATGGAAGGTTTTGGGTTGGGGTCTTATTCGAAGACTTGTAGTCCAACACTTGGGGGTTCCACCTATATAATGAGGGGCCAAGGGGAGGGGGCCGGCCACCACAACACCACCACCTTGGCCGCACCCCAAGGAGGCCGGCCACCCCCTCTCCCCAAACCCTAGCCGCCCCACTCCTCTCCCTCTCCCGCAACGCTTAGCAAAGCTCCTCCGGAGATCTCCATCGCCACCGCCACCACGCCGTCGTGTTGCCGGATTCAAGGAGGAGCTACTACTTCTGCTGCCCGCTGGAACGGGGAGAAGGACGTCGTCTTCATCAACACCGAATGTGTGACCGAGTACGGAGGTGCTGCCCGATTGTGGCACCGTTAAGATCTTCTACGCGCTTTTGCAAGCCGTAAGTGATCGTCTACCGCATCAACAAGAGCCTCATCTTGTAGGCTTTGGAAATCTTCAAGGGTGAGTCTCGTTCATCCCCTCGTTGCAACCGTCTTCTAGATTGCATCTTGGCTTGGATTGCGTTCTCGCGGTAGGAAATTTTTTGTTTTCTATGCTACGAATCCCTACAATTTAGCCTAGAGCAATACCAGCTAATTAGCACCCCTCATGACTAGTTGCTAGTGCTAACAACTAAAAGTGACTACTCTAGATGGGAACTTGTGAAAACCAATGACTTTGAAAACCTTTGAATGATGAGTCATTCTATTGAAAGATTTTGAAGGTGAATATGACTTATGAATGACATGGTGAATTTTACCAAAAATTGATGGTTGGGTTCGGATGCGATACCATTCCAATTTCAAGTACCCCCACAATACCTGAATCTGGGTAAGGCTTAACTAGAAACTTATGTATTTTAGTATGGGTTCCCTCTGAACAAGCGTCATAGGGGTTATGTCGAGGCTGCCTCCATTGAAAGTGAAATGACGTGAAATAAGGTGAATGTCCTACCCAAGCCCTGTGCAGTTCCCAGGCTGACGGTTTGTCTTCACTGGGAGGCCAAGCTCATGGGGAGAGGTGCCTATACGAGGGTATGTAAATGAAAGGTTATGATTGGTAGTTCACGCACTGAGTGCGATAAATCAGGGCCAGTTACCCCTGATGGATTATTGCAATTATTGTGGCACAAGTGTACGACCTCTGCAGAGTGTAAACCTATTCGAATAGCCGCGTCCGCGGTCATGGACAGTTGGAAAGGCCATACTGTTCCGTCATCAGAACTTTTCAAAATATGATATGTGACTTGTGACTTGAAAGAGAAATGTGACTTTGACTTTTGAATCACAACTGAGTTGTGGGAATGACACTAATGTTCCCACTTGAGTTAAGTTAGGCAAATGAAGAGTCTGGTTTACTAAAGTTCTTATGAAATAAAACTGGCTTTATGCAAATGAACCTAGAGCTTAGAACCCCCTTACTATAGTTGATAATTCTTACACTGGTACTAGTTTGCGAGTACTTTAAAGTACTCATGGCTGTGTGCCTGACTATTCAAATGGCTAGACTATGAAGATGAGCCCCAGTACCAGGACGAAGGACAGCAGGACGTCTACGACAACTAGGACCACTCCTGACGTCAACAGTTGCCTGTGGAGCAGATGGACTACTACGCTACTTCCGTTGTGTGTTTTGTATTGGATCCTTAGATCCCCTATGTTGTATTAAGACAGGATCATGTGATCCTTTGTTGTAAGACAATTATGAGTTGCAATGAATGATGTTCTGTGATATCAATCTACTATGTCTCGCAAAAACAATATTCCTGGTATTGCGATGTATGGCATAATAGGCATCTGGACTTAAAAATCCGGGTGTTGACAAAGGCTGAAAGAATTATGAGGAGTGCATAAAACTGATTTACCAATATGACTAATACGCGTACCTGTGCCGTCTGCGGTGCGCACACGGTCTTCACCTGGATATGGATGATAGGTGGTGAGCTTGTTCAGCTGACCAGTGAGATGTTCAGTAGCCCCCGTGTCATAGTACCAGTTGGTGTCAACTCCATGAGCAGCAACAAAATTAGCACCTTTGTCGGCACGATCACCACGATCAGCGCGGTTGGAACGATCATCGTCATTGTGACACCAGCAGTCACGAGCAGGATGCCCATGTATGTCACATATCTGGCAGGTGGCATTGACGTAGGGCGTGGGACGACGGTCGCGGCGACGACCACCATCATCGCGGCGGCGACGATCATCATCATAGCAACGTGGGCGATCATCGCGGTACTCCTGGCGTGGGCGGTCCTGGTGCCGCCGATCATCATAGCGAGGCCGATCATCTTGGCGGGGGCGACGATCGTCGTAGCGGGGGCGCTCCTCCGGACGCGGGCGGCGATCATCATTGCGTGGACGGGTGTCACTGCGAGCCACGTTTGCAGAGGAGGTGAACCCCGGCTCGTCAGTCTTGTGCTGCCGATCAAAAGCTTGAATTTGAGTGAGAAGATCAGCAAGGGTAGTGTTGGGGTTGGCATTGACGGCAGTACGAAGATTGTTGTAGTGACTTCCGAGGCCCTGCATGACATAGTAGACGAGCTCATCATCATCAAGAGGTTTGCCCACGGCGGCGAGTTCAGCGGCGATGCACTTCATCTTGGCAACATATTTTTCAGCGGACAGATCACCTTTGCGCGTGTCATTGAGAGCCGAGCGAAGCTGTTGGATGCGAGTCTTGGACTGGCCTGAGACGTGGGTGTTGAGGGCTGCCCAGACTGCAGCCGAGGAGTTGAGGCCGACGACGTGAGCGAGCACATCGGGCGATAGCGCATTAAGAAGCCAGCGCAGAACTTGCTGATCGCAAGAGATCCACGCCACGTAGTCGGGGTTGACGACGGTGACTGTCTTGTTGTTGGTGTCTTCGGTGGAGATGAACTCGCTGGGCGCCTTGTCCTTGCCCGTGACGAGGTCGAGAACACGGGCGCCGCGCAGCGCAGGGATCACCAGCGCTTTCCAAACAAGCGCGTATCGCGTGTGAGCGGCTGGGATGGAGGAGTTCCGAGTGCAGCTGCGAGAGCAGTAGCAGACATCGATGAAGAGGTGGCCATTGGATCGGGTTGAGACGCGGCGACGGCGGAGACGCAGCAGCGGCGTTGGTAGTGTTGGTCTTGCGTGTGCAGCGGCGGCAGCAAAAAAAACTACGGCGGCGGCTAGGGTTTGTAGGTTTTGGTTTTGGAGGTGTTGTGTAGGCGGCGGCGACAGCAACAAGTGCAGCGGCGGCGGCTAGGTTTATAGATTTGTTGGTGTAGCGGCAGCGGCAGACAATGGCTGCGGCGGCGGCATGTGTGTTTGTTGGCGGTGGCAACAGGTGCGGCGGCAGCAGCGAGGGGCGGCGGCGGCGGCAGAGCTGGCGGCGGCTAAGGTTTTTGGGCAGCTAGAGGGAAGAGACCCGCTCTGATACCATGTTGGTTTTGGTGTAACGATGTGTACCCTTTCGGGTCATCGATTGCGTGTTATATAGAGTAGGGAAAAGCCCCCTACGTGGCAGTACATGAGATGTACGTGTATAGTCGGAGTACTACTCCGTACATATACACGTACCATATTACATACGCTAACACACAAAACCAACCTCAATCCCGGCCCACGAAAAACTATGACATGTCAGTCTACTGGAAATTAAACACTCCAAAAATACTATCCATACATCTCCACGAAAATTTTAGTATATCAAAACCAGGCCTAAAGAAACTCGGTTTCTCTCTCTTGGCTTGCTAATTCAATGAGGTGACGGTGCATAATTAATTGGTCGCGTTTATTGGTGTAGGAACGCGTGAAATTTAAGAGGAACGATTAAACCGTGCCATAGCGCTTCCTCTGAGAAGGTCCGGACGTTGCGTTGGTCCGTTCATTCATTCATTCACCCGTTTCTTTCCCAAATAAAGAAAAGCACGCATGCATATATTATATAAATAGGTGGGTGGAGAAGTCCATAGAGCTAGCGTAACATTGAGCAACAACGTACCAACAATGGCAGCGACGAGCAGGCTGTGCGCGGCCACGACGACGACGTTGTTGCTGCTGCTGCTTCTCGTTTCACCGGCGACGGCGCTGCTGGGCGAAGGCACGGGCGCCAACTGCCACGACGTGTGCCGGGCCAACTGCAACGGGTGGGGCATCGTGTGCCACCTCTCCTGCACCGGCGCCTGTGCAGGGTCCAACGGCATCGGGATCATGAGCATCGACGAACCCACCACCACCTCCGCCGCCATCGCCGCCGCCCCGGATTCAGACTCCGCCGTCGCCGCCCCAGACTCTGCGCCACTGCTACCACGGCCACGGTCGCATCCGCACCTTCACCATCGGCTCCGTGGCGGCGTCTTCGTCAGCCCGGCAGCAGCACCAGCACCGGAGACGGCAGACTCGTGATGATACTTCCTTGTATAATAAATCTAGTGCTGCTAGAGTACTAGTTTCGGTTGCACATGCACCAAAATGAATGCACCAATTCAAATTTACTGATTTCTTCTTCTTCTTCTTCTTCTTCTTCTTCTTCTTCTTCTTCTTCTTCTTTCTTCAAACTTCCTTTCCCATTCAATTAATTAAATATATACTAGTACTATAGCACAGTTTCTTCCATTAAAATTGATTGATCCAGTCGCCACAGTTTAATTACACATTCTTAACTCCTCTATGTATCGTACGTACATGCGTCTAACCTCTCATCACGTACCCCCAGAAACACAAATGCTCGGTCCGGTCTTTCCATCTACTTCCACACCTTCACGGACCTGTCGTGGCTGGCAGAGGCCACCAACCCCGTGGACAGGGAGTGCGCCAGCGCCGCGATAAGCCCCTCATGCGCCGCCACCACGTTCCTCTGGTTGTCCGACAGACTCCACAGCTCCATCGTCTGCATCCAATCACCAAAAGTTTAGTCAGATCACCACTTTCTACTGCCAAACTGGCTTTTTTCCCCAGGGAACTGGCTATTGGTTTACCTGATAACCGCCCACAATCAACACCTTCGGGTATCGAGGGTGGAATATACAAGACTGGTACTGGTTCCCATGGGACCGCAGCTCGTGAACGCACGCGCCTGATGCCGCTGACCACACCTTCACGCTGTCCTGGCTCGCCGACGCCAGGTACTCGCCGCTCTCATCCCAGCAGATGCAGTTCACCTCGCCCGAGTGGACCTACACACAGAAACAATGGTTCATAAGTAAATATATAAAAATCACCTCCCGTTGCAAATAAAGGCCAAGCATCCAATCCTGCCTGCGATTCCTTACCTTTGGCTGCGAATGCAGACTCGTGTCCTTCTCGATATCGATGATGTTCACCGTGTTCCCAGCAGCCACCGCAAGGAGCTGCCCCATCCGAGGCTGGAACCTCACCCTACCAGTACCGCCCTGTTTGACCTGTATATTTATTCATGTAACAAGTATATCACTGATAATTTGCAAAACTGCAAAAGTAAGCAGAGGTTGAGGCCCTCAAGACAAACCCTGGTGACACGTGAAGGTGCGGTCTGACCGACCGTCCAGAACCGGAGCTCTCCGTTGTCATCGCATGAGCAGAGGACCTCCGTTAGTTTTGGGTGGAAGTCTACCGAAGTCACATGGGAAGTGTGCCCGTGGAAAGTCTGTAAAGCGCCGGTTCGCTGCAAAACCAAAAAATTATGGATTTGCAAAGTATGGTCACAAAAAAAAAACAGCCACGCCATCATATGTGCAAGCAGTTAGTGGATGAATGCATAGAGTTTGGTTTCTTGTGATATAGAATAGAAATAATTCGCAGATCAATCAACCATATACTAAACCTACATGTTTTCAAGTTCAGTCTGGCTGAAACCCCCTTCGTAAGAAAATCAGCAATGATGTGTATCAGAAAAAACTGCATATAAAGGAAAATATCTAAGAAATGATGTCATGTCGCAGTATTATTTCAGATTACAGAAATATAGTTCACATTTCGCAACTACCCACATGCATTGAATCATCGGGCAAGTCTTAGATCTTCAGTTAGGAGCTTTGCATTTAAGATATCATTTTTCTAAGGAGCTCAGAAATGTGGCACTTGCTGAAATTAAAAAAAAAAAGAGGCAAAGATGCTGCCTTTTCGTGTCAGCAAATGAGAGCTTGCAAGTTATCTACGAGATTGGCACTTCCATATAGATATCTAAGCAAACTATCCAGTGCTATTTGTGTCCTGACACGTATTATCTTACATGGGCCTTAGAACAATATTTGATGTACCAAATATTATGATGCACCATCATACTTTTATTAGCTTGTAAGAGACACATGAATGAATAGCCAGCCCATGGGTTGAGAAGTTATTCATGTGCTTCCTCGTCTTACTGAATTAGAACCATCTAAATCTCATCCATAGGGATAACCGGACAAGCCATAAGTTGCATGTTAGCAGTTAGCACAGAAGCTAAGATCACACTAGAAACCTCCCCTATATATATCTGGCATTCTTCAGAAATCTTACGTTACAGAGTAGCACATATCCTAATTCCTTGAAAACTAATAAATCATTAATATGCATAGGAGGTATCTCAAGTTTGCAGTGGTCTCGTTGCCATAACCATAGAGCACAAAATTTACATCCTTGCGACAATAATAGACAGTGAAATGCAGCAGAAGGACAGAACTAAGTAGCAACTACAGAAAAGTAAGAATTACTTAAGAGAAACACATATTAAAATGAGTAGAAGGAAATTACTTCAACAGCGTTCCATAATCGAACAGTTCCATCAGAAGATGATGTAGCCAACTGAGTTGAATTTGGCCTGAATCTTATGTCCGTTATAAAGTTTGTATGCTCTTCTGCTTTGGTGTCCATGCTAAAATTATCCATATTCCAGAGGAAGAGCTACAACATCATAGAAACTTCCACATATAAGAAATTATAAAGTGCTTTATAATGCCCCAATTTCTATCCCAAGTCACGTAGAAAGACAAAGCAATAAGAAAATTGCATGTCAACATCATTTTGCAAATAACTGTGCATGAAAGGGTAATATCGTATATCCAAGAGGAAAAAACAAATATGATACTAATAAAATTTCTTACTGGAAACATTCAACATTAAAGTTCGTAGTGCAGTTATGGAATCTAGCGCCAGTATATAGGTAAATTGTCCTTACAAAAATCTCATATTCTTGCAAGAAAAAAAAACTGTTTGCTAATTATTTGAACACTCTGGAACAAGCAAGAAACTTACAGGAGAAATTGTTGATCTCCATCGAATATACTTGTGAGTTTACACAGCTTACCTTTTTTTCATGACCGGCACTGGCAAGTAACTTCCCGTCTGTAGAGAAATGACAGCAAACAACCTTGTTGTTGCTTGTGCGATTATTACCAACCTCAGTCAAAGAAAGACCTGGAAAAGAATTGATGGTTTCTAATTATATTATTTTTCCAAGGAAATTTACAGCACAGCTTAAAAGATTTTAACTACTTACTCTTTAGAGACTCCTGCTCTGAGGGGCCTTTCTTCATTGCAGCAAATATGTCTCGCCCGTCTCCATCATCATTTGACAAAAATGAATCAACATTGTCATCAAAATCAACGAAACTATCCAAGTTGTCCTGTCGATGACAGAAATTATTTGAGCACGACCTACTAACAGCTGAAAACTAACAACAGAAGAGCAGTACATATAATAATAGTACCATCTGATTTGAGGATGAAGCAAATCCACTGGTCCCATCCGTGCCGCAAACCATTGAATTCTTTTGCGCAATGTTCGCGTTGCTAGCTACTGGTATTCCACCACCAGGAGTATGTGTTGATGGAGTTGAGGGCGGAGAAGGCCCAACGGTATTTCCTGTGCCTGTACTATTAGCAGCCCCAGAAGAAGTTGGCTTCCGTTTTCTAGTATTCTGTACATCAACAATAATGGACATGCTTAACTATTGCATATATGGAGCTAGAAAACTTAAGAAACATCTAAAGATAATTATTCAGGACACCTGTTGCATCTGCTGCTGCTGCTGCTGCTGTTGTTGTTGATGTTGCTGTTGTTGTTGTTGTTGCAGATGATGCTGCTGCTGCTGTTGCAATTCCATCATCCGTTGACCTGACTGCTGCATCTGGGCCATTTTCATCTAATATATGTACAGTCAATTATAGTTTGATATCATTGTCAGGTTTATATTGGACATTTCGTATATCAGGTTTCTCAGAAACCTTTACATACTGACCTTAATCAAATATTCCTGTTCATCTGCCCGAATCTTTGGGGAACCAGATGGAGCTGGCGAACCCATTCTAGCAAGGTCATTCTGTGTTTGTGCTTGAGCAATTAATTGCTGTTGTGGTGATAAAAGTTGAAATTGGTTTGGGGATGGCATCAACTGCTTCTGTGCGCCTAAATTTGACCGCAGTTGATCCATACCTGGGACCTTAAGCAAACAACAAAATATGTAAGCTTTCAAAAAGAAAAGTAAAACAAGCGTAGAAAATGGATGTCAGCAAACTCACTGTTAGCGGCCAGCCTTTCAGTGGTACACTCCCAACTCCTTGATTTAGTCCTATGTGGACCAAAACGAATTAGAATAATAATTTTCTAGTAATTTACTGAAACTCTGTTTGTCATTGCCTTACAAGTCTCAGCCAATTTAATTACAGTTTCTTTGCCCTAAGTTTAATGTGCAATGAACAAGAGTTAACAACTAGTTACATGCTCACATCTAAAGTAGGAAACTGTCGAGTATGAATCTGAGAATAATGGCCACAAACAGCCAAAAAGGTACTAATGGGTAAAAAGGTAATAAGTCTCATGAGCCCACTTTCACTAGAGTATCCTACATAGTAGATCTCCAACAGCATAACATTTTCTCTACATCAAGAAACACAATGAACATCAGTAATTATATGATATCAAGACATTACTCACCAGAAGCAACTAATCCAGATTTTGGTTGCATCATCCCTGCTGCGTATAATGCAGAAGGGTCTGTAGGCATTGTTCGTTGTGGCATAGCACCATCACCTTTGATGTCCTTGAAAATAGTTGAACAGAATATTAGGATTAACGACCAAGAAACAGTAACAGGTAGAGAAACTGTGAAAAGAAACGAGTTATAGAGGGGCAGTATGCATTACAACTTGTTGATTTCTCGCCTGCATCTGCTGCAGAGCTGACATATTGACCGAGCTACCCTGAAGCGGCCTGAATGGACAGAAGCTTAATCAGCACCACACAAATTGTTTGGTTCATGTACGAAAATGAATTGCTAATAAAAAAATAACCCTACCCAGTCTGATTAGCTGCTGCTGACTTGAGAAGAGCCATCTTATTCGCCTCTAAGAGCTGCTGTGATGCCTCTGAGTCCATGGGGCCATGATTCCTTGTTCTTTCTTCCATCATTTTTGAAACCAGAAATGCCGATACATCAGAGTTGTTCATAGCACCGTTAACGGACGGATGATTTGGATCTCTTCTCTGCAGGTGGGCGTTCTGCTGTTGTAATAGTTGGATTCTCATCTGTTGTTCCCTTGACTTCATCTGATGCACCACAAGGATTTCGTAAATACAGCGTAAACAACATGTGTAGCTTAACATGCCATTAGACAGGGTGCACAGAATGCAGATAATGCATTCACAGATAGAAAAAGATGGTGGCACGCTCTGCCCATTTCAGTGCTAGTGCAACTAGACAGATAGTCACACCCCACTGGTCAGTCTTAGTTTGCACAATATGCATGCAACATTCCATTTCTATATTTTTACGCATCATTTTGGGGACTTTTTTTTCCATTCTAAGGTCAATATGTCTCTACCATAGTAGCATCCAATCAGTTTTGTACTATCACAGATTAGTTAGCATGAGCTTGTATACAGTCTAGGTATCTATAATATCTATAAAGTTCATCCCCACTAAAATGCATTTAAACATGTTGCATCCACATCACCCCAATTATTCTTATCCGTCGGATTTCAATTCTAGGGTCATTCATTTACACATGCAGCAACAGATGATTCCCACTACCTTTTTTTCTCTTCACGTGACAAAATTTGATGTGCACTACATGAAATTAGGATGCCTTCTGACTGGTCCACGTCACTACTACCCTCTGATCCAGCGCTTAGTATCATGCAGTAACCGGACATTCAAGACGGTGCCTTTCTAAGTTTCTATCATGCGGTAACTCAAGCTTGAAGGCTCATAATGTTCCACGGGCATTTACTCTTTACCCATCCTCACCGATGCAGCACACTACGAATTACTCTAGAAGGGGAACAGACAGTCAATCACTTGGATTAATTTCCCGATTCATCTGGAGTGCACTGCGGCTACAGATTTGGTCCTGATGGCCACCAGCAAGGAATCCCTCTCAATTGCTCTCATCCGCTATGTTTCTACCTCTGCTATCCCTCGCTCTCGGGCACTCGCCTGTATTTGATCTCGACTTAGGAAACTCAAGGTCCCCCCCTTGCTCTTGGTTTCTTATGCGGTTGCGGTGAAGCAAGCTATTTGTGCTGCCCCTATCGAATTTCAGATTTTTTCGGTAAGAATTACACCCAGCCTCTGCATAGCTGAATTCCTGTTCTCTACATGGATATGTTCATTGAATTGGTTTTTATAAGAAGCGAATGAGCAGCCGTGGCGTCTAACTTATTTTGTGTGTGTGACCTAGAGAAATGGGCATTAAGGTGTTGATTAGCAGTAGTAAGCTAACCAGCAATACAGGGAAAACCTAGGAAACATGACGATTATAAAAGTAAAACATGTGAGGTGTGAATATAGAGTGAGAGAGCATTACGAGATCTATAGAAGCGGCGGTGGCCCCTTGTGGCGGCTTGTCCCTGGTCCTGGCATCGAAGATGTCCCAGAAGATGGACCACCACTCAAAGAGGAACCCCCCCGGCGCGTCGATGGCTGCACGCCACATGACCCGAGACAAGAGGCAGACGTTAGGCATCATCATGAGACAAGAATTTCCCTAGCTGCGGCTGTGCAGGTGAACTGAATTTTCCTGGCTATACTGATTTGCTTAATTTTAGCAGCGGCAGGCAAAACTAGGGTAGGGTGTCCTCTATCTATTATTAGGGGTGCAAAGAAGCAAGCAAAGTCGAAAGAGGAAAAGTAAAACAAGCAGAAAGAAAGAAAGAGGCAGTACCGACTGGATCGGTGGCGACCTTGCCCTCGTTCATGAAGGCCTTGGCGGAGTTGTGGAGGTTGCGCTTGACCAGGTAGTCGTAGATGTACACGTCCAGCCTGCGTGCGCATCATCCATGGCGGAGTTGAATTTCGAATGGGGAGTCGATTGGATTCGACAAATTTCCAACAAGAAATTGGAGATTGGGGAGATTGGAAACTCACATCTTGTCGGCCTCCCAGTTGCTCCGCGCCATGGCAATGGAGGAGGGGAGGAGGGGATTCCGGCGGGCAGGAGATGAAGCCCGACGCCGCCTTCCTCCTCTTCCGGTTCCGGTCAGGCCTCCCCAGGCTGTCTCCGCCGGCTCCCTCTTGCTCTCTTGCGGGTCGGGCGGGGATGGGCCGGGCTGGGCCGACAAGAACAAGAAGAAGGGGACGGCCGACAGACAAACACAAACACCCCGTTCGTTTCTACTCACACGCACGACGCACACGCTCAGGTCAGCTCAGCTGCTGGTTCAAAATTGTGGGCACTTCAATTTGTTTTCGATGCGTCGGAGGAAATTGTGCCACTCCGACGAGTAGTCTTTGTTGTATTCGTCGTTGTTGGTGCTCGCTAGTTGCGCCTCCGTCTTCCTCGGGCCCTTGCCTCTTTATTTGACACCGCCTCCTCCACCTCCTTCTCATGGCCATCGTCAGCCTCCCAATCCTCCTCCTAGCTGCAACTTTCTGTCTTGCTTCTCGCTGTATCCAACGCGTCCCTGTGGTCCACAGAGGATGGCCTCGGGTGCCAAACATCGTATTGAGCCGCACCAGATGTAAAGGGCCTTTAGGACTCGCGGCTGGGAACCAAAAAATGTTAGACACACCCCAAATACATTTGGGGTTCGCTTTGAGTGATGCAGTTAGAGATGCTCTAAGCGCACATGACATGATGGAACCCAATCATCAAATGGACAAATGCTTGGGCATGTATAATTTTTCTTATAATTAGCGAGTATATATCTTACACATATATTGAACGCACTTGACAAATATTTTTACACTCTATAAGTAAGAATAATAAATACACCGCCGTCACCCAACACAGCCGCCCCATCCCCATCCCCATCCCCAGCCCCAGCCCGCAGCGCAGCCCAAAGAGATCATCAGAGCCTTCGTCGTCCGTCCTACTTGGCAGCGGCCGCGGCTGCCTTGGCAGCCTGGTTGGCCACCGCCGACATGGACCTCAGCCGTCCGGCAATCTCCGTGAAGGCTGGGCGCTGCCCGGGGTCCGGCGACCAGCACTGCTCCATCAGCCGCCTCCACTCCGGGTCGCAGTTTGCAGGCACCGGCGGCCTCAGTGTGTTGTTCACGATTCCACCTACAACGAATCAAAACAGTTTGTTTGTTGGTTTAAACAATGTCAGCCAGCCAGTCAGTAGCCACTAGCCACTAGAGGGTGGGTGCATATATATATACCTATGATTGCGCCGTAGTGCATGTTGGCGTAGGGCTCCTCCCCGGTCAGGATCTCCCACATGACGATGCCGAACGAGAACACATCCACCTGCATCCAAAAACAGACTTCCATCACCATTCTCTTCAAACTACAAGGGTTTATTTACATGCACGGCACCAGCATTTACCTTCTCCGACACCTTGCTGCTGCTACCGTTGAGCAGCTCTGGGGCCATCCACGGCAGCGTGCCCCTCACACCACCCGACACCAACGTGTTCCTCTTGATCTTGGATAACCCGAAATCGCCAACCTGAACAACAAAACTCACACTTGCTCACCACCATGCAACACAAGAAAGAAACAGAGCTATTCAACTGGAAACCTACTTTACAGATGGGGCGTGAATGATCCCTCAGGTTAACCAGCAGGTTATCACACTTGAGGTCGAAATGCACAATGTTCTTCGAGTGCAGATACTCCATCCCAAACGCCGCGTCCATCGCAATGATGAGCCGCTTCCGAAGATCGGGACACCTTTCAAGAGATTGTCGATTAGCTATTATCTACTAGTACAATTCTTTAGATCCAAAAAAAAACAAGGACAGATGCAAGAGATTACTTGTCCTTCCGCTGAAGGACGTGCCGAAGAGAACCGTTCACCATGAACTCGGTCAGAGTTGCCAGGGTGCCGCCTGGCCCATCCTTCACCACGCCGTAGAATGCTACCACATTTGGGTGATGGAGCCTTGACAGAATCTCAGCTTCTCGCCAGAATTCTTGTGCCTGAAAATTCAGAATATTTTGAGCATAATTACCAAAGGTTTGAATTCTGCTTAAATTTCAGTTGTGGTACATGAGATCACTTGATTCATGGACATCCAAGGATAATGTTCAGCAACTGCGGACAGCAAACTAAGCATGCTTAAGTCCAAATTGGACGGGGGTTCAGGCGCTTACTAGTCTTTCTTGCTCAGAAGATCGGCCTGTGAAACAACTTTTCTTGATGCGCTTAATGGCCACATCAGTTCCTCTCCATTTCCCATGGTACACAGTTCCAAAAGTGCCAGAACCTAGCTCCCTGAGCTCCTCCAGATCTTCATTCTTGATAATCTGTTAAAAATAGTTCCTTTAGCTTCAAAGTTTCCACTTTCAACAGAATTAAATGAGCATTGCTGGCAGCATGTCCTTGGTCATGTACGTGACTGAGGTTTCAAGGTACCATGCAGTCAGAAAACACTGATCTTTCTAAAACCCTAACTAAAAATAATAGCAAATCATGCTGACAACAATGAACAAACAGGAGCAATGTCACGCTGCCTTGAATGATACTACTGACTAGAGAAAACATGTGAACAGTTTGTTCCTAAACAAAACCATCATACCTGCAAGTGTTCAAAATCCGAATCTCGAAGAGTAGCATCCATGACCTGTCCGACAGTTCTATCCTCTTCAAACTTTGGATCCTGAAGCGAAGCAAATAATCATAAATATTACAGCACACCCCGACGACAAAGTGACAATGGACTTTTATTAAACATGCATACCTCAAACTCTGGAACAGGTGGACTCGTATCATCCCCCATAGGTGCATATGGATTGTCAACTTGAAATACTTCAGCACTCCTCTCCATCACTGGGCGATGGTCAATATATGACGGGGTGTAAGCTGGAACCATGCTGCTGATATCAGCAACCGTGATCACAGGCTCTGGCTTCTTCTCAGCTTCAAAATCAGAATTTGGATTCAAACCCTTCATGTTGATTGAATCATTACTTGCTCCTGCGAGTGTATAAACCCCTTCGTCAATCTTTGCCAGGCCTTGGTCATTGTTCCTGCTTGGAAACTCATCTTTTGCAAGATTTCTGAAGAATGACCAGTTCTTAGGCTCATAGTTTGGCATGTTCAAGCTAAGGATAGGATCGGTAAAAGGAGTTGAAGACTGCGCATCTTTAGCCTTTGCAAAGAAATCAGAAAGAACATCAGGGGGGAAACGGTCATTGATATCAACAAAAATATCTCTGTTCTCCGTGTTAGCAGCAGCAGATTCACCATCTGGAACAGCTCTAGTAGTGCTGGTTGGCGATGGCACAGCTGGATCATGCTTACCATCATTCGGGAGCACAGCCCTGGGAGCCTCCCAACTAACACGGCGTGCCATAGCAGCATCACTTCCAGGCTGCTTCCTATTG